>NC_058130.1:798017944-798110904 GCF_016433145.1 Gracilinanus agilis | reverse complement strand
CCCCCCCCCCCGGGCCCGGGCTGACCAATGGAAAAGGCGTCCGCTCTCTTCCTACGGCCCCGCCCCGCCCCCAGTCCTCACTCACCGGCCTGGGAAGCCGAGCTCGGGCTACAACTCTGGTAGGAGGCAGGAAAACGGGCCCGAAGTGGCGGGGGCGGAAGTGACGTATCGAGGGAACCCCCCCCCCCCGCGCTGAGGCCTCGCCCACAAACTGATGGGTTTCGCGCAGGATCTTCTGGGAAACGTAGTCCAAGGAGACCAGCGAGGGAAGTGCGCACGCTCAGAGCCCCAAGACCCCGCTTTCTCCTCCTAGTGGGCTTGTGGGTGTGGCTTCCCGCCCTGCCCTACCCTCAGCCCCGCCCCCTCCTGCTATCCAGAGCTTGGAACAGCTTCACTGGGCGCGCCAGAGAGCCCAGAGCCGCGGGCCAGAATCCCTTCAAATCCGGCCTTAGACACTTCCTAAGGGGGGAAGTCTGTCGGGACTTGTAGTAGCAGCAGGCCCGCCTCGTCCTCTGGTGGTCCCGACGGATGCCCAGTCTTGGCCGCCGCGGACGGACCGTGCAGGCCGTTGGCACCAGGCGCGGGGATCCGGGCTCTTCCCCTGCGGCGGTCTGCAGGGAGGAATCCCAGAGATAAGCCCGGCCCAGTGAAGGGGCGAAGGGCCTGGGGCTGTAAGAAAGCCGAAGCCCGGAGAGTCGGGAAGGTGGCGCCCCCGAGGCTGGGCCCGGCTCCTCCGACTTCGGGGCCCTGGAAGGAGCTGCTGGTGCTCCTTCGCGCAGAGAAGCCAGGTGGGGGGAGGGGCAGGGCTTCTCTTGTCCCGCCGTGAAATGGTACTTATTGTCGAGCCGCTGTTGATTTAAACGAGTTGTTCTCTTTTCCTAGTCAAGGAAGGGTGAATAAGAGGCAGCTACTGAGTTCCAGCACGTACCCGGCTATTTTCCTCCCTCTGAGGCTGCTTTCCAACTAGCCGCGTCCCTTCATAACACCCAAAGGCGACCCGGATGGTCTGCAAGAGAAGAGCGATGGGAGTGCTACTTAGCTCTGAAACGTAGGCAGAATTCTTATTTTTCCTTTTTAGAAAGTCTCCAGAGTCGGCCCCCCCATCCCCCACTAAGATATTTCAGCCCCTGTTAAGCTTCTCCTCCGTGCCTGTCAGAGAGGCCAAAGAGCAGGAGGCGAGTTCATGGAATTACCCCAAATCCTGAGAAGTCTGCCTTGTCCTCCAGCCTCCTTTGTGGCGGGCCAGCCGCTACAGTCAGTTCTCACGTGGTGTCAATCACCTGTGGAGGGAAGCTGAAGCTGGAAAGTCTTGGGTTAAGATGACAGGCTGGAGAGAGCGGAGACACAAAGAACAGAACTTTAGCGAGGGCTCAGCAGGTCAGCGCTGGGGAGGCAGCGGTGTCAGGCTGGCCCATTCCAGGATCTTAGGAATGGGGGTTGCACAACATCAACCAAACAAGTGGCACAACAGAAGTATTAACCTAATATTGACAACCAGTTAGGAGATAAAGAAGCCGATACCAGCACCATGGTATAGCCGGGTGCTCCGGAAAGAAGCTCGTGTGAAGGTCCTTCCTGACTGGAACCCTGGCACCACCTCATTGAGACCCGGAGAGTATGTCTTTGACATCACAGAGAATCCGCAGATCACATTCAAGGCTTGATTTCTAGCTCCCACAGAATTTCAGTCCCACCCAATTTAAGGATCAGAAATCCATCACGTGAAATACTGGAAAGCTGGCAGAAAGTCGCTCAGTAGAGTCTGCTTCATTTGAGTCCACCTTGACTATCTTCGGGATGGGTCTTAACTGCAACCCTCCATCTCCATCCGTCCTCTCCAAGCCTCCACAAGCTACACAGATGTTTTCAGCAGTTACCATAATTTGGAAAGTTACAGCAAAGACATTTCATTTCAACGACAAATTTAGTCTCACGTTAATTTGTAATGCCGCTACTGCCTACAAACCAGGAATCCCACCCAGTTCATTTTTTGATTATCTTCCTTCACCTCTGTAACTGCAACCTCATCAGGGCTGAAATAACAGAGGAAAGTCACTTGAAAGGTGGGTTTTTCCCCCTTTTTAATGGCCTGCTGAAAGCCTAAAATGGGAGTTGGTCCTGCTTACGGGCACAGAGGGCCGAACATCAGATCCCTGAAAGTAGGGAAGGCTGCTTCAAGGACAAAGCTTCTTCATCTTCCTCCAATCCCAAGCTCGATGGCTGCCCCTTCCAGCACTTTTGATGGGTAGTTGCCCTTCCCCTTAGAAATCTTTCAAGGCTGCAGACTCTACAAACAACACAAGCCAAAGGATTTTTCTGAGCATTTTACAGAGGCAACATAATAAGAGAGGAAATGTGAGTGTGCATGATTGTTCTCAAATTTACAGCAAATGAAGCTCCTTCTTTAGGCCAAATTTAGGACCTGTTTGGATTTGTACCTATCGTAGACCAATCTTCATTTCTTTATTGCCAAACGGAGGCCAAAGTCAGTTATCAGCTGAATCTCTTGCAGTTTTTAGCCAAATTTCACATAATTCAGAAGCTTCTAATACTGACTGGTCAGCTCCTCCCCAACCGTGGTTATTTCGAACCACTGCTGGTGCCGGCATGTTTCTTTGTAACATACAGTATGTTCTTCTTCAGTTAATGTGGAGGTTTACTTATTTCCTCAAAGGGAAACACACCCCAACCATGTAGGAGTTTATTTTAGTTTGGAAGAATTTGAAGTAAGTGGAGAGTGTGACCTCCTTGACATGGCTGGGCTCACCAAAAACGGTAATGGGGGAAATCTGAAATGTCAACAAAGTCTTGAGCTTTCAAGCATTTTGATTTATTAATGGGTGGGTGCCAATTGCATAACAGGAAGGGACCAGGTCTTCTCAGCTGGGCATTGGACCCCGAATTCAGGGAGTATTGGCTTCAGTGCATTAAAAGGAAACAATTAACAGTATGAACCTTGGTACATAATTAGGTAATCTGATTTCTAATTGGAGACAAGATTAGGGAGTTTCCAAGTTTGGAGGGGATAAGTGAGTTTGGGGAGTTGGTAGAGGGGAAAGTGAGCAGATGGCTTTTCTCAGTTGTATTTTGGGATGTCACCCAATTCCCATGATTAGCAAACAGGTGAAATTTGCAGGAAAAGGAAAGTTAGAGTTCAAAATGGAGTCAGTGTTACAAGATGGAGTCAGTCGGGTTCACATAATTCTCACAACCCCTTGGTTAAACAATTCAACTCCATGTGGTCCTTCTCTCTTGAGTCTCTAGCCTCCTTAACATATCACCAGTTACACTCTGCGGGGCCTCAGCCTTGGATCACTTCCATGATTTGTCCCCTTTACTCCTGCACGCACTGCTGAACAAAAGTATAGAAAATCATATGACCATTTTGAGTGGATCCACTACAAATTTCTGTTATGCCACCTCAACCCTTACTGCTGCTAGGCAATACTACTTTACCTGGCTTGTTAACTCACTCTCCCACTCTCCACGGTGGCTCTTCCAAATCTCTTTAGCCTTCTTCTAACCTCCCGTGTCCCCAGCTTCTCAATGGAGAACCTTGCTTTATATTTTACAGGAAAAATTGAGGCCATTTGCCACAAGCTTTTTCTCCCCTCTTCCTCATCTTTCACTCACAAGCCTTCCGTTCCTATCTCCTCTTTCATCCCTGTTTCACATGATATAGACTCAGTACTTAGCTAGGTTAACCCCTCTCTATTTCCATCCCATCTACTCCAATAGACTTCGCCCTCAGTCATCAATCAATCAACAAACATTTTTCAAGTGCCTCTGATATGCTGGGCAGTTTGCTAAATTCCAGGGATACAAAAGGAGACAAAAGATAGTCCCTACCCTCAAGACACTCACAATCTAATAAAGGAGACAACATATCAACAAGTACAAGCAAGCTACGTAAAAGATAAATAGACAATAATTAACAGAGAGAAGGCACTAGAATTTAAGAAGGGTTAGGAAAGGCTTCTTGTAAAAAGACGGAGTGAAGTTATCCCTCTTCCATCACTTATTTTCAATCACTGTCTAGTGGCTCATTCTCTGCTACCTGCAAATATGCCCATGTCTCCCTCAAAATGGACAAATCCTAACTTGATCCCATCTCTCATGCTTTCTTTCTTATGTAGCTAAACTCCTCAGAAAGACCATCTACAATAGACCTCTGCTTTCTCTCACTGTTTTCTTAACTCCGTACAATCTGATTTCTAACCTTATTATTCCACAAAAACTCTTCACTCCTGTGGTGAAAATCATTGATCAGCAGAAACACCAATAAAAGAAACAAAGCCTCCAAGTCAAAAAGAAGCAGGTTTACTGAGAGAGGGCTGGTCTCACAATAAAGCCGGACTCTGGTCAAGACCAAAGACCCCAAGCCTGATGAGT
Organism: Gracilinanus agilis; assembly: GCF_016433145.1. Classification (NCBI taxonomy): domain Eukaryota; kingdom Metazoa; phylum Chordata; class Mammalia; order Didelphimorphia; family Didelphidae; genus Gracilinanus; species Gracilinanus agilis. Next base: position 798,106,512 of record NC_058130.1, on the reverse strand, counting down.
GGCCTCCTTATATACCCAAAAGACTTATCACAACTTATATACTCAGAGACCGATTGAGTTACAGGTAAGTAGCATCATTCCTGAACAGGCATGATGTCTGTGCTCATCAAGAATGAGGGGAAAGGCCAGGGGGGAGCTCCCTCTCAGGTTAGTCACCTTCCCTCAGCACTGCAGGAATGCAAGGGAAAAAAGAATTTAGTAACCCTTTAGGGTTTGGGGGTGTCTAGGGGAAGCCCATACCCCCATATCAATGAGTTGCCATGGACTCAACCATCATCTCTACTTTGATGAGCCTCAAATCAATTTATTCAGCTCTCAGCTCTCTCCTTACTTCTGGTTTCTCACCTCCAACTGCCTATTGAAAACCTAGAATTGGATTCCTGTAGATAGCTTAAACCTAACGTGTCCAAAATTGACCATCCTTCCCATTCGCCGCATTTCTCCTTGGACAGTGCCACCACCATGGCGCAGGCCCTATTGCATTAGGTTTCTTGGGAAGGTGGGGGTGGGGGAGGGTTGTCTTCCTGCCGCAAGCCTTTCCCAGCTCCAATCCATCCTTTATTCAGCCACCAAAGTGATTTTCCAGGCGTTCAGGATGCCCATGCCATCTGCCTCCTTGAGAAACTCTAGTGTTTCCAGGAGCAAATTCAAAGGGCCCTGTTTGGCCTTGAGAGCCCTTCCTCATCTCATCCCCTCTTACCTTAGCAGCAGTTTCACTGTGCTTCACTCACTGATAGAGTTTTCAATTTAGTGATTCTCTGCCTCTCAGCTCTGGGCCCTTCTCTGGCTGTCTCCCATGCCAGGAATGATGTCTCTCTTTTGCTCTGACTATATAGTGGCCACTTTGGCCTCCTTCAAGTTCCACTAGATTGGAAGCCTTCTCTCTCAGTTCTAGGGCCTCCTTTCTGTTAACAGCCTCCGTGTAACTTATTCCTCCTCTGCAGTTGTTTGCATGTTGTCTCACTCTTTAGACTGGGAGCCTGGAGGCCTGGGGCAGTCTTTTGCCTCTTTTATGCTCCCGGAGCCTCTTCGGAGCCTCTTCGCTGTGCCAGGTCCATCATCGCAGCCTGAAACTATTTGCTGATTGTTTAATAGCCTGGTTGGATTGCATAATATGTGGACGCCTAGGAAGGTTAAAAGGGGCCCCCTGGGAGAGACTTGAACCATGTGTCTGTCTGTAGTTCATCCTGGAGGTCCTAGTGTGAGAATTTACTGAGGAGAAGAAGGGGCTACGAGGTCAGATCCGTGTTTAAGGAAAATTGCTTGGTTCCTCTGTGGAGTTGGAATTAGAGGAACAAGGAGTGCATTGGGCGCCCCCAAGGGCAGGCCACTGTCACGGTTCAGGCCCCTGCAGGAGGGTGGCTGTGGGACGCAGGAGAGACTGGTGCATCTAGAAAGGCCTTTGAATAACTGATTGGCTGTGGGGGTCTGTGTGAGAGGAGTTGAGGATGATGCAAAGGCCCGTCACCCTCTCATCTCTGGGATACTGAAAGGAGAGTGAAGGGGTCTGGGAGACAGGTAGGCTTTGGGGGAAGATGGCGCCTTCTGTAATGGACACGGACACGTGGAACTGGAGAGCCTGTTTATAGAGATCCTGCTCTTTAACCAGAGACTAATCTGAGTGGTCTAGGGTGGTCGTCTGAAGCAAAGAATGAAACAGATTGGAAGCACGGCTTGTTAGCTCATAGTACCCCAAGATATACTGGAGTCACTACTTTATTATAAAGGAAATTAAAGATCTCCTTCCCCCAAAAGCCCAAGAAAGTTTCCCACAGTTACAGAGAGCAGGATTTTTACTATAATCAAAACAAAAGCCCTAGAAGCCTCCAGGTGTAGATAAAAAACCTATGCTAAACTATCAACTATATGTGTTATCTTTAAGTGAAGCCTGGGACATCTCGTTCCCAGCCTTGATGGTATTAAACAATTTTTTTGAGCCTCATTATTTTATTTTAATTCTGGGCAAAATGCCCTGCCAAGGGTTCAACCTTGGCCGTACCAGCCATCTGTGTTCTAGGTCAAAGAGGAACAGAGTTAGCCCCCCTCCTGCTGGAGTGCTGAGAGCCCAAAGCTTTTTCAATAAGACTAGAATGCATTTTGAAGGAAGGTGAGAATTATGAAAGGAATCAAAAGAGGAAATCTCAGATTTTTATCTTAGATATCCCACTCCCTCTTGACCCTGATAGGAAGAAAAACCAATACAGGGCTCTGCCGGGCTATATTGATCTTTTGAGGGGGTCCAGATAAAAACACCTACTTGAGATTCCAGTTTCTCTTACTAGCTCCCGACATATCCCCCCTCTCTTCAAAATATCATGATTTATTAGACAGGAAAACTTTGAATAAGGAAAGAAGTTAAAATTGGTTATAATCATCAGTTATAGTTGGATCTGATAGGAATTACAGATCAAATTGTTGATGGCTCTCTACACCCGTTCAGTGGTGCAGCCAGCGAGGTGAGAATGCAGACTGGCCAGATACCCAGAAATCCACAGAAACGATCGGGGTGAGATCTCTAAGGAAGGGGCCCTGGGCAGAAGCTTGGGGGCCATCCATGGCGCCTGGGCACGAGGTGGGCAGAAAGCCAGCCAAGACTGGGTACCAGCGATGAGGAAACCGCAGAAGAGACGGGCAGCTTCTGGCTGAGGGGAGGGCAGACGCCACAGCATGGTGGGCTCAGGAGAGAGATGAGCCAGCAGAGGCAAGGGAACCAGTGCCCTCCGTGGAGTCCTGCTCTCCGGACCCCCAGAATCCCGGGCTGATCCCTGGAGCGGGGCGTCTGGCTCTCCCAGGGAGCCCTGGCACGGTTGGGGGGCGGGGAGCTTCCTGCGGGCAGGCCCAGCCTCCTTCGCGGCGTTTTGCTCAGAGGAGCGGGGGAAGGACCCAGCGAAGCGCCCCGGGATCTCCGCAAGAAAAGCCCCATCGGGTTCCCGACAGTCGGACTGAATGACTCAGCCCGAACAACACAATGGAGCACACAAGGGGAGCGGAACGGGGCCTCGGATTCCGGGTTGGGGCGTCCTCCAGGGAAGCTGCCTCAGAGGAAAAATGCGACTCACTGGATAGTCAGCCTTCCAGCCCAAAGGCGGAGCTGAAGTGGACTCTGGGCATGCGCGCTGGCTGACTCGGCCCCTCTGAACTACATTTCCCGGGAGGCCTTGCGAATGGCGCTCTGGCACTCTGGGCGGAGTCCGAGAGTGGGAGGCCAAGCTTACGTCACTTCCGCCCCGCCAGCCTGGTTCTTTTCCTGGCCGCTTTGGCTCGGCTCATTTTCTGTTGCTCTTGGAACCCTACGTCCCTGCGCCCTGAGCCGGGTGAGTGAGGGCTGGCGTTGGAAGCCAGGAACTGACGCCCGAATTCGGAATCTGTGTGAGGATGGGGGAGAGGGAGAGAGGGAGAGCCGGGGGAGGGGGAGGGGGGAAAGGCGTGGCGCCTCTGTTGCTGCCTTTTTACCACGCCCTCGGGGAGGTGCTTTCCAGTACGAACTTATTCATTGGTCCTTTCTGGGAAGGGGCGTAGCATTTGGGAGCCAATCAGCGGTAGGCTGTTCCTGCAGCGTGGCGCTCCTGAATCCGCCCTCCCCAGCCTTCAGCCTGCCTCATCGCAACACACGTGATTTCGGCAGTTCCGATTGGCTACTGTAGGAAGGGGGCGTGACTGACAGGATCCCGCCCCCTTCTCAGCCCTTCTGCCTCAGCTCAAGCTTCTTTCCCGCTTTTGCATCCGCAGGCTTGGAGGCTTCCCTGGCCCAGGCGGTGGCCGTGACCGGGAGGAGCGATGGCTCCTGGCCCCCCCCTGCGGCCGCTGCTGCCTCCACCCGAATATCGAGACCGACACTCGGGATGAAATACTCCGTCTTCTAAGTCAAAGGAGATCCTTGCCCGAAAAGGCCCCGAAGCAGATCCCCGGGGGAAGAGGGCCAAGAGAAGGGCTGCATGGTGGAAATTCCGGAATGAGACTGGGGCGGGGCGGCTCCGCCCCCAGAAAGCAGCCCGTGGGTGACCCCAGACAGGCTTTGGATGGGGCAGGGAGGGGGGAGGGGTCTCTTCCTGGAAAGAGGGGGGCCATTCCTCCTGCGAGATGGGTGGAGGGGAGGCCGGAGCTCTCTGGTGCATTGTAAGGCCAAGTGTGGCCCACGAGGGGGCTGGCAGGGGGGGTGAGCTCACCCTGAGCACCATTCGCTTCCGCCTCCTTGGATTCTTCCTGACCCCATTTGGGAGTTTTCTTGCCAGAGATCCTGGGGGTGGGGGTGGGGTAGCCGTTTCCTTCTCCAGCTCATTTTATACATGAGGAAACTCAGAGGCTAAGGGACTTGCCCAGGGTCCCCCTGCTAATGTCAGAGGTCAGATTTGACCCGCAAGATGAGTCTGTGGGATTTCAGGCCTGGCTCCATCCTCTGTGCCACCTAGCTGTTACCCCGCATCGCCCGCACTTTACTTCTGCCCGATCCAGAGGAAGGGCGGCCCCTCATGACCACAAATGCCTTTGGCCTTTCAGGAGTCCATGACGTTTAAGGACGTGGCTGTGGCCTTCACCCCAGAGGAGTGGTGGCACCTGGACCCCTCTCAGAAGGACTTGTACCGGGAGGTGATGTTGGAGAACTACAGGAACCTGGTGTGCCTGGGTGAGGCCTCTTCCCCGCTGATGATTCCGAGCCAGCCCGTGGGAGGGCCTCGTTCCCTGCCTTACACAATATGATTGGCAGTTTTGAACTCGTATTTCCTACCTATCATCAGTGCCAGGTGTTGTTCCAAGGCAGAAGCGAGGAGAGGGCCCGGCAGTCTGGGGCTTGTTCAGGGTCTCACAGCTGGGAAGTGTCTGAGGCCAGATTTGGAATTTGTCCTCTTGCCAAGGAATGCCATAATTTCCTTTCCACCATGGGGCTCCGCGCCCCCATAGGTCCTTAGAACAAATTCGTAATGAGCTGCTTTTAGAGGCCTTTTGTGCCAATCCTCTAGGTCCTCCTGGCATGCCTCCCTTTTCCAGAAGAGAAAAGGACCTACAATAGAATTCTGAAGGGACTCTGTCCATGAACAGGGCTGGCCATTCCCAAACCGTGTGTGATCTACCAGTTGGAACGAGGGGATGCCCCATGGATGCCAGAGCAAGATGTCCCCCAGAGCCGCTGTACAGGTGAGTGAGGAAGCACAGCCTCCGCCAGCTCGTTTGTGGGGAAAGCCCTGTAGAGGAATGGCCTGGTGGTCTCCTGAATTGACAGCTTGCATTTCTGAGAAAATCCAGAACGAATGACCCTGTGGCAAGGGAAATGGCCAGCCCACCTTCACTGGGAAGAAGCTTGCCTTGAGGAACCTTATTTCCTTTTCCACAGGTTACTGAACTGTTGGAGGAGGAGGAGAATGCTATAGATGCCATTTGCTTAGAATTGAGCCACACTCTTGTCAGAGTATGTTAAACTGTTCTTATGGAGGCAGAGATGTGCACTGGATTTTGATGGTGTTGGGCCCCTTCAGAAGGGGTTGAATGACTGTTATTTAAAAAGAATTATTGGGGCACCTAGGTGGCTCAGTGGATAGAGAACCAGGCCCAGAGACGGGAGGTCCTGGGTTCAGATCTAGCTTCAGACACTTCTTAGCTGGGTGACCCTAGGTAAGTCACTTAGCCCTGTATTGCTCCCATTCTAAGGCAGAAGGTAAGGATTTACAAAAGAAGAAGAAGAAGAATTCTTCCAAGTTCAATATCAGCCTTTTAAGAGGCCTCCAGCCCAGGACAGGCCTCTGGCTCAGGGCTTGGCTTAGCCTGTGCTCTGGAACTTTTTGATCCATGACTTGTAGGAGGTCATAAGCCAGCCTTCCTCTTAATAATGATAATAATGGTGACAGTTATTGAGCCCCTGCTCTGTGCCAGGCACTGTGCTGAGCACATCACCATTACTGTCAGGGTGTTTGCTAGGTCTGAGCAGAATGGGTTGCCTCTGGCATGGAGTGTTCCAGTGCCATGGAGGGGGATACCAGGTTTGAGTCCTGCCTCTGTTATTTAAGATTGGTGAGACCTTTCACCCTCTGTTTTCTCATATGCTGAGTGATGGTTGGGATTGGATTGAACAGTAGACAGTGTCAGAACTTTACTTGTGGCTCATGTACTTTAAGGGGTAAAAAGGGGGTTTTGGTTGGGTGAATATTAAAAAGGTTTGGTTACCAGGGAATTGAATAATTGTTAATCCCCTCACTGGAAAGGGGGGTCTCTCAGCAAGGTTGGGTAATGGGAGAAGGAGACTAAGAGATCTCTCCCAAAATGGAGTCCAAAAATTTATCTGACTCCATGGTTGAAGTCTTGATGGGTGAGATGTGATGGAATGGCTTTGATCAGGGAATCAGGGTTTCAATTTCCACTAGAAGATCCTCAGGAAGCTCTCAGGACTGGATCTGAATTGGGATGGCCTCCTCCTCTCTTCTCCCAGTCCTCTGTTGGAACACCTCTCTTCCTTTCTTCCTCCAAGAAATTCCAAGAATCCCCTGCTCCTCTCAACTGTCAGTAACTGTCACCAACTGCCTTCTTCTGGCTCCTTTTGTCCCATCCCCCTTGCACAAATCCCATCCTTACAACTTGGACTCATTAAGTCAGGAATTTGGGAACCAGCAAACATGAGACAAGGGGGTAAGGAGCAGGGCAGCCATTCAGAAACACATTAATACTTGTCACGACCGTTGATGAAATCTACAGAAAACAATGAAATAAAGAATTTCCTTTTTCCTGCAAGGTAGTATTTGTGACATTGTGCATTTCTTTCAGATTGGGAAGTGATCTTTGAAGCCAAGGAACTCACTCCTAAACTTGGTGTTACTTTGAAGGAATTCAACAAGGAAAGATTGTCAAGACACCGTCAGTCCCAAGTTACCAAGCCGAGAGAAGCTTTAGAATGTGGTGCTACTTTGAAGAGACAGCAGAACAATAAGGACACATTTTCTAGGCAAGTAAAAATCTCCCCTGAGGAAAACTGCCAGTCTAGCAAGACCCCAGGAAAGTCATAAATGGGGTGGAAGCTTGAATCTTGGGTCAGTACTTTTTCCACCATAGAAATTTAAAAAGTCTCCTTAAATGGGATACTCAGATCAAATACTTCCAAATCAGGTTTTGGTTTTATAAGATTATTCACTTACAAAAGTGAATTATACAGATATAGGTTTTTTTTAAAAAAATTTTTTTTTTAAACCCTTAAATTCTGTGTATTGACTTATAGGTGGAAGAGTGGTAAGGGTGGGCAATGGGGGTCAAGTGACTTGCCCAGGGTCACACAGCTGGGAAGTGTCTGAGGCCAGATTTGAACCTAGGACCTCCCGTCACTAGGCCTGGCTCTCAATCCACTGAGCTACCCAGCTGCCCCCCAGATATAGGTTTTGAGTGATAATACATGTATAATCCAGATTGAATTGCTTGTCAGCTCCAGGATGGGGGAGGGAAGAAAGGAAGGAGACAACATGAATCATATAACTTTGGAAAACTTATGTGTAAATTTGCTATTAAGATAAAATAACAATACAACAACAAAAAAACAACCAACCTAAACAAATGCTTTCAAATCCATTTAGACTGGGTAAGGATAGTATCTTTGGCCCAAAGTAGATTTTTTTCTGATGGTAATTGGCTTGGGAAATCAGCATTACAATTTAGACTTTATTTAGTATCATACTGGGGAAAGCTTATGAATATAGTAAACATGGGAGAACCATAGCTCATTTGTTACTTCCTGTCACAGATTTCACTCTGGAATGAAACTTCATAAGTGTAATGAATGTGGGAAGGCCTTCTGCTGGCGCAAAGGACTTAATGTACATCAGAAAATTCATAGTGGAGAGAAACCTTATATTTGTGATAAATGTGGAAAGGCTTTCCTCCTCAGCACACACTTTATCCAACATCAGAGAATTCATTCTGGAGAGAAGCCTTTTGTTTGTGATGAATGTGGGAAGGCCTTCCGGCTTAATGCACACCTTACTCTACATGAGAGGATTCATACTGGAGAGAAGCCTTATGAATGTAATGAATGTGGGAAGGCTTTCTCTCAGAGTTCACAGCTTAATCGACACCAGAGCATTCACACTGGAGAGAAAGCTTATAAATGTAATGAATGTGGAAAGACTTTTAGCCGGAGCACAGGACTCACTAAACATAAGAGAATTCATACTGGGGAGAAACCTTATGAATGTAATGAATGTGAGAAGGCCTTTCGTCGGAATGAACAGCTAATTCGACACCAGAGAATTCATACTGGAGAGAAGCCTTATAAATGTGAAGAATGTGGGAAGGCCTTCCGTCAGAGCTCACAATTTAGTCAACATAAAAAAATTCATATTGGAGAGAAGCCTTATGAATGTAATGAATGTGGGAAGTTCTTTTTAGAGAAGAAACAACTTAACCGACATCAGAAAATTCATACTGGAGAAAAACCTTATACATGTGATCAGTGTGGGAAGGCCTTCCTAGAGAGGAAACAACTTACTCAACATCAAAGAGTTCACACTGGAGAGAAACCTTATGAATGTAATGAATGTGGGAAAACCTTCCGCCAGAGCTCACAATTTAGTCAACACAAAAAATTTCATAAGATAGGGAAACCTCATGAATGTAGTGAATGTGGGAAGGCTTTCTTGGAGAGGAAACAACTTAGTCGGCATCAGAGAGTTCATACTGGAGAGAAACCTTATACATGTAATAAGTGTGGGAAGGCCTTCAGTTCTAAGTCGTATCTTATGATCCACCAGGCAATTCATATGTATCCTTAGCACTTATGAATGTAATAAGTGTGGGAAAGCCTTCTTTCTGAATATGTACCTTAATCAACATCAGAGACTTCATCATTGGAGGGAAGCCTTGTCAATGTAGTGAATGTGGAAAGACCTTCCCAGACAGAAAGCCACTTATTTGCCATCAGTGTATTCATCCAAGAGAGATGAACACCTTATTCTAGCACATGTGGTAAGGGCTTCCTAGAGAGGAAACAATTTAGCTCATATCACATTCATAGGTAGAGAGAAACTTCTGAATGTAATAAAATGTGGGAAGATGTTCCTAGAGAAGAAACAACTTAGTCAATACCAGAGAATTCATAATGGAGAGAAACTTATGAAACTATGAATAGGCCTTTCTAGCGCAAATGATAACAGAAAATTCATTGTAGAGAGAAACCTAGGGAATGTGAGGAATGTGGAACATCTGTATGGTTTAAACAGTATCATATAATTAATACCAAAGAGAAACGGTAGATGTAATGAATATAGAATGGGTTTCTGACAGTGCATGTCTTACTCAACATCAGATAAGTCACATAACTTTTTGAATGGCAAAGCCTCATGAAATTAAGTTAACTAGTGTGAGAAGGATTTCAACCAGACAGCACACTGAAATTTAGGCAATTTGTTTAAAGGGAAATCAGCACTCTGTAGCCTATGACACTGCCCCATTCCTTTACGGCATGAGAAACTTTATTTTAAAATGTAAAAACTTTTCCTGAACCTTGGGGTGGGCTAGATTTGGCCCTTGGATTGAAGTTTGCCAAACTTTTCTATAGATGAATCAGATATCTGCCTGGTTTCCCAGAAACTTCCCTAAGTCTACTGGTCTGGTTTTAATTATCCCAACCTTCTCTCCTAAAGAATAACACAATAATAGCAGCTGTCATTTATACAGCAACTTCTACGTGCCAGGCACTGTGCTAAGCACTTTACTAATATTAGCTCATTGATCCTCACAACAATCTGAGGAGGTAGATGCTGTTATTAACCCAGGAAAATGAGGCAAACAGGTTGTGACTTGCCCAAGGCCACACACAATATGTATCAGAGTTTGAACTTGAACTCAGGTCTTCCTCACCGCAGGCTCTTAATATACTGTACTACCTAGTGATAAGGTTTGGCTGGAGTCATGGGAGACTATAGCTTTGATGAAGTTGAGGATCATCCAGGTGACAATAGAGAAGCTCATGATAGAAGTAAGTTGTAGTAATTTAGGAGAACATGTGCCACAGTTGTCTGAACAGACCAAAGTTTTAAAATAGTATTAGGTATACTACCTTCCTCATCCACATGTCTTGAAAATATGGCCATACTTGGCACTTAAATGGATTTGTAATTGTATTGATGTATATACTTCTTCCTTGTGAAAGATCGAAGCCTGTTCAACGTGTATAACTCTTGCACTTAATCTCTAAGATCACCATGAGGGAATGTGTTGGGATCTCTGTTTTGCATTTATTGATATTACAAGGATGCAGTGTGTGTGTTAGTGGAAATTGGGGGTCCTTGGCCTTAATATCAAGATCCATGATATAAACTTCCTGTGGACGCTTAGGGGACTTGAGAACTCCATGCTTCCTGCCCTTACGTGGTGAAGTAAGACAACGTAAACAGAAGCTTAAATAGGGAGATTGGGATTGGTACGGGCTCTTTCCTGCAGAACAAGCCAGGTGGACAGAGGTAATGGCGGGGCATTTGAATTAGATCTTAGCAGGCACATGGCCTTCTTAATTTCCAATATGGCTTTAAATTATTAAATATTCTGAATATATCTATCTGTATCAATATTATTTGTAACAAGTGGAGCATGCAGACTGCCACAGGCTATATTTTTCACTTTTATTTTTATAACATCCTTTAGGTTTTTTCTTAAATTGTTTCTCATTGACAACCTTGTTTTGTGAAACCTAACCCTAACCCAAATTTACCCATGGGATCAGTCAGGGAGTTTCTTGAAGGCAAGTTCCCATGGGACAAAGGTAAGTTTGGAGTTTCATAAAACAATTGTCATAATGTGGTATGATTAGATTATATAATTTCTAATTTTTAATATATCTGTCAATGGCCCTTTCTTGAATAATTTTTTTATTATGTTATGGTCCTAAAGGGTACATTTAATATTTATGATTTTCTACATTTGCTTATAAGGTTTAATGCTCTACATTTAATACTTATGATTTTCTACATTTGCTTATAAGGTTTAATGCCCTACATTGTCAGGTTTTGTGAAGGTACCATGCACAGCTGAGAAATGGGTATTATCTTTTTCTATTCGTGTTCGGTTTTCTCTGGAGATATAGCATATCTAACTTTTGTAAAATTGTATTCATCTCCTAAATGTCTTTATTTTATGTTTAGTATATCTAGGTCTGAAAGGGATAAGCTGAAGTCCCCACTAATATAGTGTTACTGTTTATTTGTGTTATTTTTAAAAATTATAAAGGCTGATATTATGAGGATAACTAATATTTTATTTAGGCCCGTGTTGGTAGAATAAAATCGGCCAAGCACCTGTAAAAATTTCAAATTGCCACCTCAGCCATTACGTTCCATACCTTACCTAACCTTTTCTATGTCCCCCAGAGAGCGCGCTCAGGTAGCAAAAGAGAGTGTCTCCAATGACCCCAGGAGTCTTATATCATTCTCTTACATCATCACACTTCCTGTCTGCCTCCATTTTTACAAGAGGAATCATAGGAAATGTAGTTTCCAAAGTCCCCTAAATGTCCACAGGAGGTTTGTCATATATCTACGTATATTAAGGCTCAAATGAGCCCCAAATACCTCTGTACCTCTAAATGGAACCCCAGAACTTATTTAAATAACACATTTGCTCATGCAATTCATTTAATTTTTCCTTCAAGAATGTGGTTGTTATGCCATTTGGCGCCTATTTACTCAATATTGATATTAATTCATTGTCAATGATACTTCTTAGCAAAATGTAGTTTTCCTGATTACCTCCTTTAATTAGGTTTATTTTTGCTTTTGTTTTGTCTGAGATCATGATTGCTATCCCTGCCTTTTTTACTTTAACTGAAGCATAATAGATTCTGCTCCAGCCTGTTATTTCATCTGTGTTTTTTTCTGTTTCCAGTGTATCTTGTAAACAACATATTGTTAGCTTCTGGTTTCTAATCCATTCTCTTAGCCTTTTCATTTTATAGGTGAATTCATCACATTAACAGTTAAGATTACTAGCTTTATTTCTCTCCATTCTATTCCCTTCTATTTATACTTAAAAACAAATAAATAAACAACTTATGTTCTTAAAAGTCTGTTTTGCTTCTGACAGCTACCTCTTTTACTCTGCTTTCTCTCTTACCACCCTTTCTGTTAGTCTTCTTTTCTCCTAGCTTCCCCTTGACCAATTCTGATTTTTAAGGAGTTATTTTCTTGTGTATTTTTATGTATCTTTTATCAAGCTACTAATTCTCTTTTCATAATTTTATCGCATAATTCTTGTTTCTTTTCACAATCTTTCCTTTACTATTGTTTGATTTTTTAAATCACTTTTTTTGCTCTATCATTAAGATGAATTTTTATATCCTACTTTGTGTGTGTGTGTATGGATTTTTCCATCCTTGAATCAGTTCAGCTGAGAGTGAGACACACAGAAACAGAATAGTATTCAGAGCATCTGCTGTTCAACAAAGTGGGCAGAGCATCTTTATTGAAAAGCTGGTATCCATGACTACATGATAAACACAAGGAAATAGTACAATATGTAATACAGACAGACAGGTGACTACTTCAAAAGAATTCCAAAATTAATTAAAGAATGCATGAATCATGTCTAGGCTTGCAAGACAAGATAACATTAAATTGTGAGTAGTGTTATAGGGAAATTAGAGAGTAGACGTAGGACAGAAAGCTGACAGCTAAAAAGCAAGCCTTGGCTGAGTGCATGGACATTCCAGGATGGAATGAAGCCAGAGGTTTGAAAAAGGAGACTGAACTTTTTGGCTAAGCTGGGGAGAAGGAGGGTGTATCTGTGATACAGCTTGTTGAGATTCAAGTAGCTGTGAAGTTTGGGTTTTATCAGAAGATTGAAGAGACCATCAATCCACTCAGCCTAGGTAGAGATAAGGTACAGATCTGTAGCTGGTGGATGGCTGTCAGATAGTCTATTCTCCCTAGAGCTTCCTTTGGATTTAATAGCTATTCAAGGATTTGTTCCTGGTTCCTGATATCACCTTGGAGCAGCTTGACCCTGAGCAGTGAGAGTCCCAAACTCTAGCCCTCTCCAATATAGCTAGAGCTGTCTGCTAGTGTAGCAGAGACAAGCCAGTTGACCCTTACATTCTAAGACAGTTGTTTCTTTAGTGTTAGAAATCCTCCACCCACTTTCCCTCTTTACCAACATTAAAATCTATTTTATTATTTTTGTCTCCTCTACACCAACAAGGACCCACTATTGAATTACCTTAACATCACTGGTATCCCTGGCTGTTTGGTGGACAGTTCAGCTGTCACCTGTCATTCCCTATTCCCCACATCCCCTGTGTGGTTATTCAGTGTTACCTAGTTTGTCCTTTTGTGAGGTGTGGATGTGTCCGCAGTTTGTGTTATTCCCTGGCTGGCACCCATCTGTCCATCTACTTTTCAGTTGACAACCCCACATAGGTTAGTTAAGCAGGAGGAGAGGAAGTGAACTCTGAGAGCAAAAGTACCTGGAAGCAACAGTGAGGTGAACATTCCATGGAGGGTAATAGTCATTGTCTCTTGGCTGAGGGTTCTGGGGGTGAGCTGCACCACTCAGAGTTGGTTACTCCCTAGCCACATTCATTCACAAAACCCTGAGTGAAGCCAATTTTACTATCTAGCATAAAAGAGCTCCTGAACAAGGTTTTCTCTTGATTTTTTTTTTTTTTTTTGCCTTTTGCTGCTTTTGTCATCTAATCTCCTTGTAAATTGATACTGTAATAGGGAATTGTGTTTGTACTAGTCTATCTATTGTGGCTAATAACACCACTGTATTTGTGTCTAATTGGCCAGTTGTGTCCGTGTTTGGCAAGATTGTGATGGAGGAGTTTGTTGATCATCTGATGTTTGTTCTGTGGCAAGGTATACTGGTTATACCTTACCTTTGGTTTAAGTGTATACCTAAAAATGTAAAATAGCTGTTGATTTTAGAATAGCACAGCCGTTCCTAACTATTACTACGTTGTATGTATTAGCACACATGCCAATTGTGGTATTAAGTGGCTATATGGTATATAAGATCAGGTGGATTTTTTTTGTATAGGGTATTGTTTTAAAGTAATGGTTATCTGGTGTTGCAAAGATTCTGAAGTCAAAATGTTGTTGATATGCCAATGAAAATAGATAATCTAGAGCTATATATACAACAGGGCAATACTTATGGTCAAGCCAGAGGGAAACTAGGGGAAGCTTCTAGTTACACCAATAATGAAACTAAACTAGAGAAAGAACAAAGTGCTCTGAATGATGATAAAGAACTGGTTACATTGTTGCCATTACGAGATGTGCCAATTATAATGGACAATGACATCTTCCATTTGAAACAACCCACACAATTTAAGGCAGGGGATATAGTAGCCATCAACCAGAACTCCTACCTTCTTCGATGAGCCAAATAAAGGAGTAAAAGAGCTCAGAACAGCAATCAAGATGCATGATCTGGATTTTAGTGATTTTCATTTTTTATTAGGCGAAGTCTTGACTAAGAGAAAAAAGGACAAGTTTTTGGCTGACACACGAACAACACAGGGATTGACTCCATGGCTAGAGAATTGGAGAGAGGTAGATCTAAATTCCATTGCCAATTATAGACTTCTAAAACAAGCACGGAAGTCCGTTTTAAAGGTCATGGAGAACAATTCCTGTTGGCCAAACGCTTGGGGAGAGTTTGAGAGGATGAGGCAGACTGGTCAAGAAATGCCTGCATCATTTCTTGATAGAGTATTAGAGGCTGCAGAGACACACTTAGGTCTCAACGTTCAGGAGGATAGTACAATATCCCATGTTAAGAGGATATTTGTAAATAATTTGGTCCCCACAGTCAGGAAGTTTTCCCATGACTACTGTCCTGACTGGGAATTGCTATCCTTAGATGAACTAAAATAGAAGGCTACATATGTGTTTGCTCAGGAAAGAGGACTGAGGATAAAGATACGATCATATAGAGCCCGTGTAAACAACTTAAGGAGCCTAACATCAGAGCAAAGGATAAGTAAATAGGAGAGATAAAAGCAGTAGCGGCACTAAGAGCAATACAACCAGCGGACCGAAAAAATAATACCACCTATAGAAACAATAATAATACTAATGGTAACAGCAATAATTGA
This sequence comes from Gracilinanus agilis, assembly GCF_016433145.1. Lineage (NCBI taxonomy): Eukaryota > Metazoa > Chordata > Mammalia > Didelphimorphia > Didelphidae > Gracilinanus > Gracilinanus agilis. Next base: position 798,091,451 of record NC_058130.1, on the reverse strand, counting down.
TACCAAGGGCCCAAGAGATGCTTTTTATATAACCATAATGGGCAAGTTGTTCGTGAATGCAGATTTAAGGGACAGTTTGATAGACAAAGGAACAATAGAAATTATAGTTATAACAATAACAGTGGAAGAAATAATTGGAATAGTAATAATAACAATAATCCCTATAATAGTAGAACATTAACTTGTGAGTCTACTTGAGTTATCATTAACAAGAAATTGTTTTTGGCTAGAGCCCTTGTCTCGTTCCAGATAGTGGGATATTAATTTGTGTCTGAGACACAAGTTACAGATGGAACTTTAACTTATTTAATGGAATCAGTTAGCTCATTGAAGGTTCCAGGTATGAACGAATCATGAAAGTATTAAAGTTGTATTCAAAAGCTGACTAATGAGCAAGGTGCTCATGGACCAGACATATATATATATATATATATATATATATATTTCTGATATTTCACATGATTAATTTCTGGATCCTTGAATTGAGTTGGGGCTCAAATTTTGTGGAACTCAAACCTCTCTCCTGTCTTCAGTCAGGAACGTTGGCATGAAATTTCTATAGCTTCTTTGTAATGGCAAAGGCACTCACTCAGCATTTGTATGAGATGGTGTCAGGATTACAGAGGAAGTAGGACTTTCACTTGAGTTTCTAGTCTGGGAATCAGCTAGGCCAGTATGTTGGGTTCCTTCCTTTTGTCTTGTTGCTGATTGCCAATATGACGCTATATCACTCCATCTGTTTAATTTACAATCCCACATCCCCCATTCCTGGAAAACTCAATAAAACTTAGTTCAACTGTCGGTCTCTGGTCTCTCTCACCATCAGAGGAGGAGCTGATAGGCTGGACATGATGCTGAAGAATCCTGTGTCTCTTTGTTCATTTTCTCTCTTTATGTCCTTCCTACCTTAATCTTTAACCCTTCCACCTGTATACCCTCAGTCCCCAGCTTCCCTTTCAGGTGCTCAACCCACACAAGAATATCTTATAGCTGTAGGATGGCTACACTCATGAAGCTTCTGAAGAGAAATGCTTTTGCATTTTGCTTTTTCCTGTATCAGTACTGTTAAACTGGAAAAAATACAGAACTGTTAGTCTGAAAAACCACTCTTTATTTAAGGAAAAGGAGTTCAGTACTTTCCTCTCAGGCTTTCACACAGAGCCCTGAGACTCTGGTTGCTCTAGCCACTGACCCCTGGGAATGCCAATGTGCTAGATGACAGCTCTGAAGAGCCATGAAAATTGAGAAGCTTATATACTCTTTTGGAAAACCGAGGGACAGGGAAACATAATTGATTGACATTATGGGAAATGGGAGTGTTCAACCTACACTGACAGGCTTGGGAAAGGAACCATAGCCAGAAGCGCTTAGATTCTATATCCACAGTATTTTTGTGTTGATCTCAGAGTGATAGCCTTAGAGCCTCCATGAATATGTAGTCCATTATACATTCACAGATTTTCCCATTGATAGATTGAGTGATGAAGTAACTGGCTGTACCCCACTTATTTTGTAAATAATAGGAACCAGGCCATCCCCATTCCTTTATGAAAGGGAGTAACAGCATAAAGAATGGTGTGGTCAGATAAGCGGTTCTTCTACTGCAAACCCACTTGTTTTTTCAGAACATGTCTAGGTTAGATGAGCTGGTCTGGCTCATTCTCTTGGCTTAGCAAACTCTCTTTAGGAGAGGTGTTGGGTTGAACAGTGAGTCTGGCCCTGAAAATAGCCCCCAAGGCCTTTTGTCACTGCTCATCTGGCAGCTGCTTGGGTTAATTGGGACTTTTCAAGGGTAGAGCCCTGGCTAATCTCTTTACAACTTCCCCATCACCATAGAAGAGATAACTTCCTCTGTGGGAAGCCAATAAAAGAATAGATAAAAATCTGAGACTCCTTTTTTGACCCCTTTTGTGATCCTTGTGGTTTCTTCTTGAAAAATATCGTGGCCTTATCGAAAAGCTTTAAGTTCCTAGCAAACTCGTAGTTAAGAGGTTAACAATTTCTCTCCAAGACTAAAGTCAGAAATTAAGCAAAAGGCTGCCTGGACTCTGAATCTGTTTCTAGACACTTCAAGGTCAATAATGGACAAAATTTAGACAAAACCTCCTCCAGTGAGGGCTATTCATCACTGAGAAAGTATTCCTAGATTTAACTTTCGATAATGGGCCAGCCAAAATTCAGCCTTGGCCTTGTTCTATTCTGAAGTCAAATAAGATTTTTTTGTGTTTTGATATGACATAATTTGTAACTTATGCGCATCTTCGAAGTTTCGGGGTGGGGTTCTTTTGTGTGAAATGAGTCTTGAAATGTATATAATAAATTCCATGCTCCTGGAGACAGAGCTGGAAGCATGAGCTAAAAGATCTTGTCCTTACTTCTTATCAACTAAGCTGTCTTTATCAGATTATCTGGGGATGATAAATAGATCTTGAGATTCCACCTTAGCCAGCTCCTCACAGTTTAAAAAAAAAACCAAAACAACCCTTACTTTCTGTCTTAGAATTGACACTAAGTATTGGTTCCAAGATGTGGCAAGCTGAGACCCTTGGGTCCAAAGACCCTCAGTAAGGCTCAGGCCCAGAGTAGAAAGTCTCCAGCCACATTCCCCCTCCCTTCTCTCTTCCTACATCTAGGTTATGTTTGTGTTCACCACCCTAGAAACCCAGGAAAATGCTTGTGTATTTTTCATGTAATCTATGGACACCCCCTGGTCCTCCAATCCCTACATGAGATGTTCCCTGGAAAATCACCAATGTAGGGCATTGCATCGTGTTGCAATTATGTTGGTCTCTCTGTAAAACATTACCCATCACCATGCAAACATTGCCTGTTACCATGTATATGGAAAGTTTGGGTAGAAACTCCAGCCTGTATTTCTCCCTCTATAAATGAGGATGTAACTTTCAATAAAGTGACTTGTTTGTCACCCACAAGCCTGGCCCTCCTGATTCTGGCTTTCTTATCTCCTCACCATCTTCCTACCCCAAAGAGGACTTTGAGGACCCCCAGACATCATCAGGCCATCGGCAGGCCAATCCCTGTCGCTGTCACCAAGACAGAAGAGCAGTAAGGACTAGGCAGTAGTAGTTAAGTGACTTGTCCAAGGTCACACAGCTATGAAGTGGCTGAGGTCCAATTTGAACCTAGGACCTGTTATCTTTAGGTCTGGCTCTTAATCCACTGAGCCACCTAGCTGCCCCTCAATAGTTTTATGGTGACATGGACTGGTGCCGTATCTTCTCATTTGGTCCATTAAAAGATGGAATCAATAGAAAGTATGGCACTAGACAGAGGAAATATTGGTTACTAGGAGAATCTGATCTCAGTAGATGAAGGTGATTTTTACTTTTGGTAATTTAGTTTCTACGAAACCCAAGGAGGAGAGTCTAGCCATGAGTAGACTAATTCAGGTTAAACGGATTATTCCTTTGTTCCCAAAGTTGTAGTAAAGCATGTAGTGTGTTCCCTAATGTGTCATATTTGTAGTCTGCAGAGAGGTTAAATGCATCATCACTTATAGCCCTTCCTCCCCCAGGTTCTAAAGGGCTGAAGAAATCTTTACAGACTTTCTCTTCAAGACTTGCATAATTATCAGTACCCAAGAGGTCCCCTTCAGCAGGGTTCCAAAGTGACCTTTTGGGTTGGACCTTAAACTGAATCCAGTTGCCAGAGAGTAAGGAGGAGTCTTGTCCATCAGGCACCTTGGGCAGAGAAATAGTGGTGTCCCAAATTATAGGAGAAAGTCCAACAATGGCTTCATAACAGCCGTGGAGTCTAGTCTGGTAGGAGAGACCTCTTCAGCCCAACCTGGAAACATACTTGTGCTAAGATAATCACAAGTACACAGAATCATTTGGGTAAAATGAACTTAGACGTGTTCATGAGTGAAGTGCGCTGCTCTTTCTTTTGACTCCTACATTATGTGCTAGGGAAATAGGACTGATGACCTTCTCTCAGTGCACATCCTTCTTGACTTCTCTGCAGCCATGGACTCTCTCAGTCACACTCCTCTTTTTTCTCCTCTAGTTTTTCTCAGACACTATTCTCCAAGTCCCCATCTCCTTTGCTGGATGATTATCAGATCTGCCTATCTATCCCCAACTTCTCTGCTGACCTCTAGTCTCTTATCTCCAGCTTCCTAGGAAGGAAGGAAATATCCTGTAGACATTTTAAATGTGCTATATCCAAAATGGAACTCTTCTTTCCCTTTCTCTTCCTAGCTTCCCTTTTGCTGCCGAGAATGTCACATCTTCCCAGGCAACTCAGTCAGCAGCTTAGGTGTCATTCTTAACTCATCACACTTTTATCTTCCCATCTCCAACTGGTGTCTAGTTCTACCAGATTTTTTTTCTTGCCTTCTCTTGTATAGGCCCCCTTCTCCGGTCCTGCCACTGCCCTGGTGTAGGATTCATTCCTTCATACCTGGGGTATTGCCATGGCTTGCTTAGTTTCTATTCCTGTCCATTCTCCACTCAATTGTCCTTGTGAAGTTTCCCAATGGGCAGGGTTGACATGTCTCTTCCTGATTCATTAAACTCCCATTTCTCCTTAAGAATCAAATATAAAATTCTCAGGGGTTTGAAGCCCTTCATAACCTGAGAACCCCTCGCTTACCCCTTCTTCAGTTTTACACCTTTCTCCCCTCCACCTATCCTGTGATCCAGTGATACCAGCCTCCTTGAACAAGAAATTCAATCTGCCAACTCTAGGCATTTTCCCTTGCCATTCCCCATGCCCTCCTCTGCTGTGACTGCTGGCCTGCCTGCTTCTCTTTAAGTCCCAGCTAAAATCCCACATTCTACAAGAAATCTTCCACATCCTCTCTTTATTCTCTCTCTTCCCTTTTGTTTCCTGGTTATCTTGAGTATAATTCAGATAAGCATATTGACTTGCATGTTGTCCCCTCAGTTAATTATGGACTCCTTGTGGAAAGGGATTGTCTTTTGCATTTCTTTGTATCCCCAAGCACTTAGCACAGTGCCTGGTGCATAGTGGACACTTAATAAGTGTTTATTGACTGACTGCCTAAAAGTATTGACCTACACTGAAGGAAAATGGGAGATTCCACAGCAAGTTCAAGGAGGCTGGCAGTGGCGGGGATCACCACAGGGCATCTGGATGCAAAATGTCCCACTCAGGGAAACATTTTAAATCTAATTTCATTTTGGAGGAAAAATGAGGCAGTTGGTCCTCCAGTTGTAAAATTTATTCCACTGGAGCAATACTGATGACTTGGAAATGTGGGAACATTGATCCACATGAAAAAATTAACACAGACATCGTGTGAACACACTGAAGTGTACACAAACAAGTTTTGACATCGAAAGAGAATGCCACAAAAACGTTTAAAAAAATGGTACTCCCAAACTGATTGGATAAATTCATGATACACTAACTCATTTGTTTATTACCCCTTTAGACTGAGAGATGGGCAGTGAGTGTGGTATACTTCTAACATGTTGTTTCCATGGTAGAATTATTACTTGTTTACTTGCTTGCATTGAGAGAAAAGTCAGTTGTCTTTTTTAGTGGTCATCCTTTTCATTGGGGTGTATACAAATGATAAGTGTTATAACAATCTTGAGCCTGGGTTAATTGTGGGTGTTGAATCCTAAGTAGGACACCTAGGTATGATAACGAACCCAAAAGATCAACCAGTGCAGTTGATGTTACAAGAATATATGGAATCTGCTTATCCCAAACTCAAGATGACTACAGTATCTCAGGGCTAACAGCCAAGCAAGGAATCAGCTGATAGAAGAATTCGGCTAACTCTGCCCAACCGAAGCCCTGTGCCTTTGATAATGCCTTTTCCTGACTGCGGATTTGATCACTAATGTTGAAGGAATATAATAGGCCTCTTCCCTTAAGCTGGCACAGGATGTAATCAACTAGAGCCCACTAGATCTTTGATGAAGCTCAGGCAAGTTGTAGTTTAAAGATGATTTAATAATCTAATAGATCTAGGAAAGGAGGAACGGGGTAATGGCTGGGAAAGTGGGGATTGGAAATCCTTAAATATATCTAGATGACTATATCATTGATGTATCCTCTCTTATATGTTGCTGATCAAAGTTCTTGATTGTTAGCAGCCTGGCTGAGGCCGGACAGGCCTCAACCTAGAGTCAAGGTTATCCTGCTGAATGAGAGGTTTTGTTGATCTTCTTGGTAATTATAGTTCAGGAAACAGGGATTGATGAAACACAGTTGAAGCTGTTTGCTGGTTGCTGAATGAATAGAGCACAAGCTAGGCCTACCCAAACCACACTTAACCCAAATATGTCACAACTGAGACCCAGATGGGTTCAAATCCCTGCCTTTTATACCCGAGCTTAACTGCCCTTGGCTCCTGCCAAGCTGCCCAAGCTCAGGCCATTCCACATTCTAAGCAGGTAACTGTCCATCATCTTGACTTCAACATGGCTGTCAAATATTTCTTACATAAGACATAGCTACAAAGATTAATTAGCATAGTTAGCAGATAACTTTAAAAACCATTTGCTCAGCACATTAGCATAGAGTACAAAAAAATAAATATTCAGCGCTTAAGACAAAGGAAAAAGGACAAATAAGAAAATGAAAATTTTCGAAACGCACAATTGAAAGTGATACCAAGAACTTTGTAACGTTACATAGTTTATTAGGGAGTTAAAACAGTCTATCAAAAAAGACATAAAAAATAGCTACAATTTTTTAGAAGTGGCTTCTACTGAATATTTTCCTGAAATTTCCAGTAAATTTCATTGGATTCACAACCCATTTGATATATGTCTCATGTCTTTGGCGATGACTTGACAATGGCTAAAACAGTTAATTTAATTAAAAGATGACTATCATACATTTTGGCTAGAAATACAAAATGAATTTCTATGTCTTAGTAAATGAGCTTTGAAAATTTTCACCATTTTTGACCACATATTTGTATCAGTAATTATTTTTATTTTTTTCTTATTCTAAATCAAAATGTAGAAATAAATTTAATGTGGAGCCAGATTTAGGATTATGTTTTTCTGGTGTTAAGCCAAATGTTGCAAACCTTCATTCAGATTAAGTGCAACTTCAAAATTAAGTTTCTATATGATTTTTATATTAATGTTAAAATCTTTCACATTGTAATTTATTTCACTAAAAATTGGATTTATACTCAACAGAATTTGAAAATAAAGAAATTTAATAAAGAAGTCTTGCAGAAAATAGCAAATGCCATCTTGCCGGATTTTAAAAATTCTTACAGAAGGTCCCCCATAAAATATTTGTAATTATTTTTTCATTTTGGGTTTTCCTAAATCCTAGAAGAACAAAGTTTTATGTGTAATAATTATAATTTAAAATTTAAGTTGGGGCTTTTGGGGGCAAAAGTTATAATTGAAGTTATCATAAACATTTAATGAATCTAAAAGTATTTTATGGGTGGCATATGTTAAAAGCCCTTGGTGGTTGAAACGCATTTTCGTTGTTGAAAGGGGCTCATGGAATAAACAACATTGGGAACCTCTGCTGTAGAACTCTGAAGTACTCCTGGTCTAGATAAACTAGTCTTTCATAGGAGAAGGCACAAGGTTTTGACTGTTGGGATAGCTGGGCATAGAAAAGAATGCAGCGCAACTCCATTATCTTTAAAAAGTGCACATTAGAAGGGTTGTAAAAAGCCATCTCGATTTGGGACAATTGGGCAGAGAGGCCAAACAATAAGATTTACAACCCTTACACTTTGCACACACCAGTAGATATTCTGACCAATTGATAAAGGGTTAGCAGGTGAAATAATAATGCCTTGTTTTTGAAAAAAAATCAAGTTGATATACTAGGGATCGCGATATTTTTTGAGATCCAAGTAAATCTTTTTATACACATGTGCACATATATTTTATTAAATATTTTCCAATTACATGTAAAAGTGTTTAGCATTAATTTAAAGTGTTTTGAGATCCAAATTCCTTCCAGTTGTTCCCCACGCCTTGAACAGACAAGCAATATGATATCAATTACATATGTGAAGTCATGCCAAACATTTCCATATTGACCATGTTGCAAAAGAAAACAGATCCTTGAAAAAAAATCAAGAAAAAGTTTAAGAAGTTTGCTTCAGTCCACACTGAGAGTTCATCAGTTCTTTCACTAGAGGTGGAGAGCATTTGCCATCATGTCTTTTGGAATTGCCTTGGATCATTGTCTTGATCAGAAGAGTTAAGTCTTTCACATGGATGATTCTTACAATATTGCTGTTATAAATTATGTACCGTGATCTCTTGGTTCTTCTCGCTTGACTTTGTAACGCCTTCTCAGGTTTTCCAGAAACCGTCTTGCTCATCATTTATCAGGAGCACAATAGAATTCCATCACAATTATATATTACAATATGTCCAGCCGTTTCCCAGCTGATGGGCGTCCCCTCTATTTCCACCATAACAAGTTGCTATAACTAATTTTGTACAAATGGGTGCTTTCCCCTTTTCTTTGGTCTTTTTGGGATACAGAAGTAAGTAGTGGTATTTCCGGGTCAAAGGCTGTGCACACTTTGATAGCCCTTTGAGTGCAGTTCCAAATTGTTCTCCAGGACATCTGGACCAGCTCAGCACTCTACCAACCACATTAGTGTCCCTTTTTCCCCACAGCCTCTTCAGCATTTGTCATTTTTCTTTTCTGCCATGTTAGCCAATCTATCAGGTGTGAAGTCCTATCTCAGAGTTGTTTTCATTTGCATTTCTCTAATCATTCGTCATTTAGAGCCTTTTTTCATGCGACTATTGATATCTTTGATGTCTTCTGTCTGTTCACGTCCTTTAATCAATATCAATTGGGAAATGATTCATATTTTTGTAAATTGACTATTTCCTATATGTTGGAGAAATAGGGCCTTTCCCAGAGAAACTTGTTATAAAATTGCCCCCAGTTTCCTGTTTTCTAATTTTGGCTACAATGGTTTTATTTGTGTAAAACCCTTTAAATTTCATGTAATCAAAATGATTCCTTTTACTTCCTCTCTGCTTCCCATTTGGTTACAAGCTCTTCCCTTATCCATAGATGTGACAGGCACATTCTTTCACGATCTCCAAATTTACTTATGGTATCACCTTTTATGTCTACATCATTTATTCAATTTGACTCTGTCTTGGTAGCATGTGAGATATTGGCCTATGCCTAGTTTCTTTTTTGAAAAATTTTATTTAATTAATTGATTTAAAATATTTTTCCATGGTTCCATGGTTCATGTTCTTTCCCTCCTCTCCTCTCCTCCACCCCCCCCCCCCATAGCCAAGGAACAATTCTACTGGGTTTTACATGTATCATTGACCAAGACCTATTTCCATATTATTAATATTTGCACTAGGTGATTGTTTAGAATCTACATTCCCAATCATGTCCCCATCAAACCATGTGATCAAGCAGTTGTTTTTCTTCTGTGTTTCTGCTCCCACAGTTCTTCCTCTGAATGTGGATAACATTCTTTCTCATCAGTCCCTCAGGCTTGTCCTGGGTCATTGTATTGCTGCTAGTACAGAGGTCCATTACATTCGATTTTACCACAGTGTATCCGTCTCTGTGTACAATGTTCTTCTGGCTCTGCTCCTTTCACTCTGCATCAATTCCTGGAGGTCTCTCCAGTTCACATGGAATTCCTCCAGTTTATTACTCCTTTGAGCACAAAAGTATTCCATCACCAACAGATACCACAATGTGTTCAGCCATTTCCCAATCGAAGGGCATCCCCTCATTTTCCAATTTTTTGCCACTACAAAGAGTGGAACTATAAATATTTTTGTACGTGTCTTTTTCCTTATGATATCTTTTGGATATAACCCCAGCAGTGACATGCTATGCCTAGTTTCTGCCGAAGTGTTTTCCCACTTTTCCAGCCATTTTTGCCCAATGGTAAATTCTTACTCCCAAAGCTTGGATCTTTGTGTTTATCATTTATTACGGTGTGGCGGTTGTCCTTCATGCTCAGAGAGAACCAAAATGCTATCACTATGTCTGAGACAATGTATAGCGTGTCCCGCTGTGGCTGATCAGACCAACATGAACTTGGAAGGCTCTACCACAGGTGCTACACCTATATGGCGCAGTGGGTAGAGTGCTGGGCCCTGAGTTCAAATCTTCCCTCATGCATTTACTAGCCGAGTGACCTTGGGCAAGGCACTTGACCCCATTTCCCTCCTCCTTTGTAAAATGATCTTGAGAAGAGAATGGCAAATGCCAGTATCTTTGTCAATAAACCTCAAGTGGCGTCATAAAGAGTTGGACGAAGTGGACACGACTGAATGACACAAATTTGGTCCCTGATCTGTTCCTGAGCCAGCATCACATTTACCTGGTGATTACTGCCTTGGCCTTCCTTCACAATCTTCACTGATCTCTTGATCCAAGTCAATCTTGATTTCTGTCTCTAAAGCGTTTGCTTGCTGGACCATAAATGGGATGGGGAGATTGCTTAAGAATGGACTCCTGGGGGGCAGCTGGGTAGCTCAGTGGAGTGAGAGTCAGGCCTAGAGATGGGAGGTCCTGGGTTCAAATCCGGCCTCAGACACTTCCCAGCTGTGTGACCCTGGGCAAGTCACTTGACCCCCATGGCCTACCCTTACCAATCTTCCACCTATGAGACAATACACAGAAGTTAAGGGTTTAAAATTTAAAAAAAAAAAAAAAAAAAAAAGAATGGACTCCTGCAGGCCAGAGCAAGCATTAAGTCCACTTGAATCTTTTGAAACATGGGGCACAGCATCCAGTGTGTCCATCCCTTCGACTGTCCGTCTTAGCTTGTAATGGAGGCTAAAATTCTTAGTTTAGGCAACAAATGGGCCCAGGGCAAGGGGCTGCATTCACCCTTGGGGCTCAAGAACCTCACAGAGGTTTGGGAGGGTGGTCATGGCTCTGGCAGAGTGAAAAGGGATAAGGAGTGGGGGGTATCCTCTATTAAAAGGTAGAAGGCCCTGAGAAATTCCTTTGAGCATTTTCATGCAGATGATTCCCAGAACAATAGAGGCAGCTCTCCTCTCTATGGATAGCCATTCTCCACAGGACTTTTCACACGGAGTGTCCTATGGATGTCTCAAACTCGATGCAGAATTTATTATCTTTTGCCTAAACCTTTTTCCCCCAAAGATTTTTCAGTCTTACCGGCTGCTCTCGCCTCCCCGACTTTGTGATCCAAAGATATTGGCCTGTGCTTGTTCTTCTTCCTGTCCAAGACCCTCCAATTCCCAACTCTGGACATTTTCCCCGGCCGCCTCTCAGGCAGGGCAACATCCCCTCCTCCTTTCTTGGTCCCATCCCTACAGTACGTATCTTGTGTGTACAGAGAGATTTGATTGTTGTCTCCTCCGTGGGAGCTCCACGAGGACAGGGGCTGCGGCTCGGCTTTTCTGTCTGTGTCTGTCTTTTGGCCAAAGGCACCGCCATGTTCCAGGTTCCTACCTGGGCGATATAGGCTGCTCTCCTCCTCCCGTCTCCACCTTTAGCTGGCCGGTCTTCGGAACTGCCGGCCCCTGCCTGGCTCCCAGCAACGAAGGCTCCCTGAAGAGGAGCTCTGTAGAGACTTGGCGGCCTTCTCTTCTCGGCTCTCACAGCCGTGGGAGACCCGGAAAAGGATGCCCTCCGGGACGAGGCCTTCGCCAAAGGGCTCAACAAGAGGAGCTGAGAGGAATGGGAGGGCGGCCGCCCCCGGGCCTGGAGCTTCCTGATGCTTTCTCTCCCCGAGTCCTTCAAAACAGGGACGCTTCCCCTTCCGTTTGGCTCCGGAGGGCTCGGCGTGCCAAGGAAGCGGCCTTTCCATCTGCTCGGGAGGAAGATGCCAGTCGGCCGGGGCGGACCCAGCGGGTTCGGTGAATAGCCCGTGACCTCGGGGTCTCTGGGCTGGGGACCCTTCTGGCAGCACGCGGGAGCGGAGGCTCGTCAGGCACAAGTAACAGCGGCCCGGGCTGGGGAGGGAGGCAGGAGGCCGAGTTCTGAATTTGGAAGGAGAAAAGGCAGAGAAGCAGACAAGGAGAAGCTGCCTTCCCAAGGACGCCGGAGGGTTAGGGTTAGGCTAGGCCTGTGCTCAGGTGCCAGAGCGTGCGGGTTCGGAGGACCTGCGGGCCCCCCGGGGGGGCTCCACGGATAACGGCCGCCCTTAGGAGCGGCCCTTCCCGGAGCCACCGTAATCTCTGCACGAACTCTGGGTGTGCTTTGTTCCAAACCGCCAGCCCGTCGGGGCGCGTATTGGGCGTGCGCGCTGCGCCGAAGCCTTTAAAGAGATTCGCCCCGTACTGCGGCCTCCTGGGGGTCTGCACGGCACTGGGCCAGGGAATCCGGGAGAGAGCTCTGGGGGCGAGTGGTGGGCCTCTCCCTCCCTCTCTCGCTCTCGCTGTCTCTCCGTCAGTCAGTCTCTCGCTCTGTCTGTCTGTCTGCGCGTCCGTCTGTCCCTGGCGGGCGAGATGGAAAGCCCCGACCAAATCCCTTTGGAACCTCCTATCTGGGGAGTCTGTCCGTCCTGTTATTCTGGGCTGGGTCCAGTAGAGGGAGCTGTTGGACTGCCGGACGCGGCGCGCTGCACGCCTTGCGGTGACTTCTGGGGATTGTAGGCTCGCGTGGGTCGTGTTCTCCGCCGCCTTCGAGCGCCCTTAAAACGGGCAGGTTTTGAAGGAAGCAGCGGCAGCCCCCGCAGCCCCCGCAGCCCCCCCCCGCAGCTCCCCCCGCAGCCCCCCCGCAGCCCCCGGGGCCCTTTTGTCAATGCGAGCGGCGGCCTTCGGAGCTGGGTGGCCTGCGGTGGGGGTGGGGTGGAGTGGGGGGCCGGAAGAACAGCTTCTGGGAAAGCGGGGCTCCCGGCCGGCTTCATTTAGACACGGTGGGCGGGACGAGACCCCGCGGCCCTGCCCCAGGGAAGGAGGCTCTCGAGCAGGCCTGTCCGTTCATCCTTGGGCCGCAGGAGGCGCCCTCAGCCTTTCTGGAGCGCCTCCCGGAGGCCGGCGGGCTCAGAGCCCCTGGGACGAGCCTCGCAAATGGCCGAAGCTGGAGAGTTTGCCGGAGTGGATGCAGGAGGCCCGGAAGGGATGAGGCCGCGGGGGGAGGGCCCGCAGGGAAGGGAAAGCTGGCGCTGGAAGGGCCGAGGGAGGAGGGGCGAGGCCGGGCCTTTCAGGGGGAGGAGAGCCAGGTGCCTGCTGCCCAGAGACCAGGGTCCGGGGGGGGCTGGCAGGAGGGAAGCTGCCGGGATGGTGGGCCAGGACTCGGCCAGCCCCCGAGAGCCCGCGGGGAAGCTGACGGTGGGGGCTTCCTGCTCCACACGGGGCCGCCGCAGGCTCTGAGCCTGGTCCATCCCCTCCCCAAACACCCACAGTCCTCCCCCTGCACTGCCTCCCGCCCCGCTGAGCCGGGGCCAGGCACGCTGACACATTCCGTCCTGGAGAGGCCCGACTGCCCCCAACCGCGGCCTGAAGGCCGCCCTCTCTTTCAAGGAAGGACGGGCCCCCCACTCTCCTCCTGGCCTGCTCAAAGATGTAGGAGTCTGGGAAGCTCATACAGGCCGAGGCGGAGCTCTGGACGTACACAGGACTCCGTGGTGTCGGCTCAAGGACCGGTGAAGGAGGACATCTCGTGGGACCTGGCCGGGCCCAGATGGACGTCTGACGCTCGTGTGCCCACAGCTTCTGGGAACTCGCCACGCCCCAAACTGTGAAGAGTCCCCTGGATGTTCCAGTGAGGGTGGCCCCCCCTCGGGGAGATTCTCGGACCCACAATTGTTCAGTCCAACACCTTTGGCTTTGATCCCCCCCCCCCCACGCCCCATTCCCTGCCAAGTTAGCAGGTTCTGCAGGCTTCCTGGCCAATAGCCACTTTGGTCTGTGACCCCATAAAGGTCCTCACGGAGCCCTCTGGAGTCTCCCCCGTGGAGAGGACGCTCTGCCTGGGACCTCCCTGGCGGACCCCCAGCCTTGGGAACCCAGGAGTGGGTGTCTGCCCCATCGGGTGGTGTCTTCTGGGCTTACGTGCACTCTTCTTGCTTCCGCTTTTGTGCTTCTGAGCTGTGTATTTTGTTGTTGCTGTAAATGGAACATTTTGCTGCCCATTTTATAATGAATGAATAACTCTTACCGAGCACTGCGGTGCAGAGTGGCCCTGTGAAGGCCGAATCCGAACACGGTCTCTTAACAAGACACATTCCCTTAACAAGGCACCTGTCCGCTCTCAGAGGACTATCTCCTGACCCTGCAGGCTAGCCAGGCACAGTTCCCCATGACGGCTAGGATTCCGAAGCAAGGCCCCAGGCCTATGGGCAGCATCGAAGCCCCCGGGCTTGGCCACCCATCAGCCACCCCTCGTGACGTGGCTCCTTAGCTCTGGCCTGCCTGCCTGGGTGAGACAGTACTGATCAGCCGCAGGCCAAGGAGGGGATTAACATTCACATTCAGAGACTGTTGGGGGCCGATCCCCTTAGAGCCGGCCCTGCTGCCCCTGCCGCCCCGATACCTCTGACTGGCGTCCTGTCCAGGGCCTCAGGGGAATCCACAAGAGGGTCGAAACCATCCGCTCCACAGTGCTGAATCCCCACCCTCTGTTCAGTCAGCTCCCACCTGAGTGTACCAGCTTCACCATCCTGGACCTCAAAGATGCTTCTTCTCAATCCCTTTAGCCCCTGCCACTCAACCAATTTTTGCCTTTGGGGAGGGGTGGGGTGCTCAGACCTGGCCCAGGCTGCCACAGGGGTACAAAAACTCTTCCTCCCTCTTTGGAGAAGCCCTGCGGAAAGATCTGTCGGCATTCTGGGAAAACCATCCCAAAGTCACTCTGCTCCAGTATGTAGATGACTTGCTCCTGGCTGCCCCCAGCACCAAAGTCTGCAAGACAGCCTCTCTCCAGCTGTTCAAGTCCCTGCAGCTCAGGGTACGGGGTCTTGGCCTAGAAGGCACAGCTCTGCATGCTTTTTTTTTTTTTTTTAAACATTTTTAAACCCTTAACTTCTGTGTATTGGTTCCTAGGTGGAAGAGTGATAAGGGTGGGCAATGGGGGTCAAGTGACTTGCCCAGGGTCACACAGCTGGGAAGTGTCTGAGGCCGGATTTGAACCCAAGACCTCCCATCTCTAGGCCTAACTCTCAATCCACTGACCTACCCAGCTGCCCCCCTCTGCATGCCTTCTGTCACTTCTTTGGCCCATAAACTGGAGGGGGGAGTGAGGAGACTCCTCCGGGACAGGATTCAGGCAATCCCTAACATCCCAGTGTCCCAAATCAAGAGGCAGGGGCAGGAATCCTTGGGCACTGTGGGGTGCCGCAGACTCTGGATCCCAAGTTTGACTGAGATCGCTAAGCCCCTGTGTCTAGCCATGGCTGGCAAGTGTAAAGGTTAAATTTAGTGGTTGGACTTTAATTATGTGAAATAATGTAGCTGCTGGAGTTAGTATATCTCAAGCCAGAAGTTTATTTACAGAACAGAGGGGAAACAATAAAGTTGAGAAATGTGAGAGAGGTTAGAGAAGATACCTCAGCCAGGAGGACCTGTAGTGAGTAACCACAAGGCCTCCTCCAAGATGGAAGCTAGTCTCTTAGGAAACTAGGAAAGGAGTCAGCCTTTCACTCACCCAATGAAGTAGTCCAGGACTCAGAGTCTAAGTTGAAGCCACAATCCAAGGTACAGTCTCCAGTGAAATTCCTGTGAAGACTATCTCCAGGAGATTCATCTTCATGAGACTGCCCAGCCTCAGGGCTTCATGACTTTAATGATGGTTTCCTGTTGTTGCCCCTCTTCACGGGGGCCAATCACAGTTTCCAAATTGTCCAGTCCTGCTCAGGGGCAGTGTCTGTGGGATTGACTAGTCACCTCTAAAGGTGTTCACTCTCCTAGGATTCACAGCATTTCTGAGTTGTCATCCAGTTTGGATTGCATGTTACTGAGTTATTATCCAGTTAGCAGTGGGTTGCAGACTTCCCCTTACTTAAGGTCAAGTAGGGTTGTCTTCCTTTGGAGGTCTAAATTCCTGTAGTAAGAAGTTCCCTTACTTCAGGGTTAAGTATGGCTGTATTCACGTTTGTTGATTAATTCAAAAGTAGACAAAGGAGAGTTAATCCTGTCTTCACAATCTAGTGAGGTACTAAGTAGGGGTACTTGTTATTATTAACCAAAGTTTTAACTCCAAAGAGAACAAAGGATTCCCTTTTCACAAGTGTAAACTCAGAATAGACAAAGAGAACCAAGAATTTCCTTTCACACAAGTCAGAGGACCTGGAGTGGACAGCAGAATATCAGCAGGCTCTGGACCACTTGAAGTTGTCTCTGGTGAGTGCCCTGGCCCTTGGGCTCCCCGACTTGTCCAAGCCCTTCCACCTCTTTGTGGATGAATGGGACAGGATGGCTAAGGGGGTCCTTACCCAAACCCTTGGGCCATGGCAGTGGCCTCTAGCCTACCTCTCCAAGAAACTGGACAATGTGGTGGCCGGGGGCAGTGGTGGCCACCACTGCTCTGGTCAAGGAGGCTCCTAAGCTCACCTTTGGCCAAGACCTGGTGGAGTCCTTGCTCTGGAGTCCCCCAGTGAGATGGCACTCAAATGCCTGCATCATGCAAATCAGGTCCTTTTGCTCAATCCCCACTCCGTGACTTTTTCTAACACTGAAGCACTCAATCCGGCTACACTTCTCCCAGAACCAGGTGAGGGACCAAGGTGACACAGGATTGTTTAAAGATCTGGGACTCCCTGACTGGCCTGAGGCCCGATTTTAACTGACATACCTATCCCTAATGATGTTCTCACCCTCTTTGTTGATGGTAGCAGTTTTGTCCAGAACGGAGCTGCGATAGTAGAGCCCCCTATGGTGTTTTGGGTGCAGTCCTTAGAACTGTAAGAGGGAAATAGGTTTTAAAAGGAGATTTGGAAGTTTAGACATTAGCACCCAGGCTGCCAGGGTGTCTCTAAAGACCTGAGAGTTCCAACCATGGAATGAAGAGAAGGGAACTGTTTTCCTTGAGGGACTCTGGTGAAGGCTGAGACAGGGAGTGTGTGGTTGCTTTTACCTGTCCCAGTGGAGAGCCCAAGGAGTGTGGATTTAACACAGAGAAGGAAGACCTGCCAGTGAAAGATCAAGTGAGCAAGAAGATCTAACTGGGGTGGTGGACACCCCAGTCTGAGATAAGCTCCTTGATTTTGCTTCCCTGTGAACCTGTTTTCCTGTACCATCCAGAGGAGCAGAAGTGGACAAAATCTGTGAGAGATCCAATTCCCTTCCAGCCTGTGTTAGAGTCTATGGCAGAGCAGTATAGTCTTTGACCCATCTCTCAGCCCTTGTATTTGTCTTTTATTGTCCTAGGTGTAGTGTGTCTTCTTCCTATTATTCCCAACCTCTGTAGTCTTTATTAAACTGGTCTTTAGAAATCTTTTGTCCCAGGATCACTCACTGTTATTTGAAGGGTTCATAGACTCCCAGGTTAGGTGGATCTGTAGTGGCACTTGGCATCAACTGTCATTCCAAGATTTCCCTACCTTGTATTTTGTTGTGGTTCGTGTTTCCTCAACTTGTTAAGTTTCAGTCTGATATTCCCTGTCCAATCAGTCCTCCTTCTCTAAACCCAGTCATATTAAAGTTACCCATAAGAGAACATGGGACCTCAGCCCAATGGGTAGAACTGATCGCATTGACTCAGACCTTGCGGTGGGGAGTGTGAAAGTCCAACATCTATATGGACAGCTGCTATGCATTCGCCACAGCCCATGTTCACAGGGCTCCATACTGGGAACGGAGCTTTCTCACCTCCGGTGTCAAGGACATGAAGAATCGCCCAGAAATCCTGGCCCTCCTGGAGACTGTGTGGCTTCCATCTCACCTGGCCATCATCCACTGCAAGGACCATCAGACCCGTGACTCCCCAGAAGCCGTGGGTAATCGGCTAGCAGACGAGATGGCTCGAGCCGTTGCCTTGCAGCCCGTGTCACCTGTCCAAGCCTTACCAGGGAAGGTACCTCATGATTCACTAGTCCTTCATTACTCTCCTGAAGATTCTGACCAGGGCAGATGACTGGGTGCACAACCCCTACTCCAGAGTGGTGACTGGTCCTGCCAGATGGCCGAACCCTATTACCAGAAGCAGTGGGGAGGCAGCTGGCAAGAAGAATACATGAGACCATGCACATGGGGGGAATGAAGTTGAGCGAGCTGCTGGATAGAGACTTTTATTTCTATAATGTGCACCTAACCTACAAAGACATCATCTCTAGATTCGAAGCATGCGTGAGGATCAATCAGAAGGGGGGGGGGCAAGGGAGCCTGGGGGGACTAGACTAAGGGGACTAGAATCCGGAGAACAGCAGGAGATAGATTTCACAGAAATCAAGCCAGGGAAGTATGGGAACAAGTATCTTTTAGTCCTGGTGAACACTTATTTGGGATGGGTGGAAGCATATCCAACAAGACATGAGATTTGTGGTGGCCCCAGTGGTGGTCAAAAAGTCACTATCGGAGATTGTTCCCAGGTTTGAGCTTTCCCTTAGAGTGGGGTCAGATAATGGGCCTGCCTTCATAGCAAGGGTGACTCGGCAATTGGCCAAGACCCTGGGTATGAATTGGTAATTACATATTACATTGTGCATTTTGGCCCCAAAATTCTGGACAGGTTGAGAGAATGAATCATATGTTGAAAGAGACCTTGACTAAGTTGGCTCTAGTGTCTGGTTGAGAACTGGTTAAGTCTCCTCCCCTTTGTCCTCCGGAGGGCTCCGTGCACCCCATTCGTACAAGGCATTACTCTGTTTGAAATTCTGTTTGGCAGACCTCCCCCTCTCCTTCCTAAGCTGGGGTGAGAGTTAAGTTGGAGTTGGCTGAATATGATAACTAATACTTATTTTCCTCCTTGAAAGCTCTGGACAAACTTAGGAAAGCCCTCCATCAGGCTGTCTGGGGTGCCCACCCCTCCCCCTCTAACCCAAACCCGACCCCCTTTACAGGTGAACCAGTAAACCTTGTCTGGGTCCGGAAAATCCTCGCAGGAACTCTCAAACCCCAGCGGACTGGGCTGTATATGATCATTTTAGCCACCCTAACGACTATAAAGGTGGCATGGAAGAAGCACTGGATCCACATGTCCCAGCTGAAACAGGTCACACCACAGGGTGGTGGACAGCTACCAGGACTTCTGATCCCCTGATGATCTAGATTAGCCACGTCTGACACACCATGGGGAAAGGAGGACTGGTTGGGTTTATGCCTGGGCTCATACTACCAGGAATTTGGCAGAGTGGTTTGTCTATCCAGGTAGATCAGCATCAATGGATAGTCAGGAAAACAGGGGATGGGAAGGAGCTGACCAGTGCTCAGCCTGCTAGGGCTAATCGGGCTCCAGAACTCCTTTTTGATCTCTGTGACTTATTGGAAGAGGGTTGAAGGATCCTGCGGGCACTTTTTACAAGTGTGGGACACAAGTGGGGGAACTAATACTGGTTGGAGTTTCCTTATACGCTTGCCCACTGCAACGCGCCTGGTGAAATTCAGATAGACCCCCACATAATGCTGCGGAGGCAAGAGAGGCCCCAGGTTATCCTCAGAGCCTATAACCCAATTATCTTAACTATTAAGAAGCCAGGGGATGTGGGCACTCTGGCCCTATCCACCAGGAAGGATCCGGGGACAGAGTTTACAGTATAATGGGTGGCAGAGAAATTGCCGACTTTGCCTATTGGCCCGAACAGAGTCATCTTTGCGGGACCTGAACTAACTGCCCCTTCCACCGCAGAGCCTGCTCCAGGGCACCCGACTGTGGACGCAGGGAGACGTCCCAGGGGAGCGCTCGCTTTTCAACATGCTCATGATAGTTTACGCCTTCTTGAATAGCAGCCCCCCCCCCAGACAACAGCTGATTGTTGGCTCTGTTTGAACCCCCAGACCCCTTATTATGTTGCCATTGGAGCCAATGGGACCGTGAGCTCCTCTTCCCCTGCCGGCTCCGGTGTCGTCATAATCTCAGACCATGAAGCCAGGAGCCAGTGCAAATGGGGGCATGAGCTGATTCTCACCCTGGGAAATGTGCAGGGCAATGCCACTTGTTTTCTAGATCCAGAAGCAGATCTCAGTAGCTGTTCAGGCACTGTCGTTGCAGCTTACTCTGACCCCTCAGATATTTGGTATTGGAGGTGCCCCCCCCCCACGTGGTTTGCCTGTACTTCTGGCCTCACCTCTTGTCACGGGATGCTGCAGGGACCCCAGGGGTCTGCTCCTGGTCCCTATCATTCCCCAGGGGCACTATTATTCAGGGGAGGGCGACAGGAAACATTTTGAAGGGATGCAGACCGGGGTTCCTCTCCAGTTCCGCAGAGTGACTATTCTCATCTGAATTTTAGTGGGTTTGCGGATCGCAGGGTCTGCTGCCTCGAGTATTGCGGCCCTCGTGCAGGGAAACCAGAATTTCCAGACTTTGTCTCAGCAGATTGATTTTGATCTTAGTGAATTGGACAATTGGGTCAATTTTGTAGAAAAGTCACCGTTGTCTCTAGAGGAGATGGTTCTTCAAAATAGGTGGGGTTGGACCTCCTCTTCCTCAAGCAGGCGGTCTCTGTGTAGCCCTGGGGGAATCTTGCTGTTTCTATGCTAACCATTCTGGGATCCTACAGGAATCTCTTGCACTTCTTGAATCTCAAGAAAGGGAACGGGCAGGTACTCCATCTACCAACTGGTATTCAGCCCTTTTCTCCTGGTGTCCTCGGTTGAAGACCCTCTTGACAGCCTTGGCCGGCCCCCTTTTAATTCTGATCCTGGGTTTTATGATAGAACCAGTGTGATGAACTGCGTGCAACTTCCTACATTTGTATGCAGCTGCAGGTGGTCAAATGACTTGTTATGCGTTCCCACTACTCTCCCCTATGGGCCACTGAGGCAAGGGTTTAACTCTGACAAGAGGAGGGGGAGGGGTTGAAGCAGACAGGGAAAACCTGCATTCCCAAAGAACCAGCAGACCAGCCCTTCCCTTCATAAATTTAGGGTAGCAGCCCTTACTAAGTTTGGAACTCTGCACGGCTGATTGTTGGCTCTGTTTGAACGCCCAAATTTACGATAGGACGTATGGCT
The DNA here is from genome assembly GCF_016433145.1 of Gracilinanus agilis. Lineage (NCBI taxonomy): Eukaryota > Metazoa > Chordata > Mammalia > Didelphimorphia > Didelphidae > Gracilinanus > Gracilinanus agilis. The sequence goes on along the minus strand of NC_058130.1, from coordinate 798,070,434 downwards.
CACCGATAATGTGGGAGTCTCGAGAAACTGCTAAAGTGTCATTTCCGTGAGTTTTGCCGACATAATCTCGGAACACGTGTATTCTCTGTTCAAACCTACCAATCCCCTTCTTTGGCGCCCACGTCATGGCATGTATTCGGTATCCTCTGTATTCTGTTCCTAGACCTTTGTTCGGGCACTTCTCCTTAAGAGATTTGCCCTGGCCAGCATCATAAAGATTCCTGCCCTGTGGCCTTCTGGGTGTCTGTACATCATTGCATGAGTCTTTCTCCATTTCAGTAGGCCAACAGATAGAGCCGAAGACAACTAGAGTGATCATTCATTAAGTGCCCGCCATGTGCCAGTCACTGTGCTAAATGCTAAACGGGCAAAAAGCATCGTCCCGTTCTTTTAAAAGAAAACTCCTTAGACCCTTACTAGGTAATGGTTTCAGGGTGGAAGAGTGGTAAGGGCTAGGCAATGGGAGTCAAGTGACTTGCCCAGAGTCACCCAGCTAGGGAGTGTCTGAGACCAGATTTAAACCTGGATCTCCTCTCTCTGGGTCTGACTCTCAGTCCACGGAGCCACCCAGCTGCCCTGGGACAGTATATTCTTAATGGAGGAAGACTCCATCCCCAACTCCAAAGGAACTAGAAAGAGACACGGGGAGCAAGGCAAGGTGGTACAGTGGGTAGAGGGGTCTGCATGGTGAGTCAGTCTGGGAATGGTGATCCTGGTCATGGAGTCATCCATCAGGAGAGCAGGCCCCATGTCAGAGCCATGCTGAGGAGGGGCTAATAGGGAAAGCGAGGGGAGGATTGGAGGACAAGAGGAATGGTTCTGAATGTGCTGGGTGAATGAATGAATGAATGAATGAATGAATGAATGAAGATACTTATTAATCACCCAATGCAAAACACTGTGCAAGAGAGCACAGAGTGCTGGGCCTTGTAAAAGTGAAATTTGGGGAATGCCATTCTAAAAGTGTATATATTTCTATGGACAAGGGAAATGTATCAAAACTACATTTCCCGTGATCCAACATGGTCCAACTGGTTTCCGTTTCCGACGTCTTGACGCAGGGGAGCGCTTAAATCTCCTGGGTTAGGAGGGAGTGGCCTCTTTTTGCGAGTAGGCTCTTGGCCAGGAAACAGGAGACAGTAATGGAGGCGGCAGTTTTGAATTCTTACAAGCGCGTGGTCTAATGATTTTATCTATCAGCATGGCTTTAATTAAAATACTAATTTATATTATTATATTATTTTTCATATTTATAGCCTGGAATCAGGACGGCCTGAATTCCAATTTGGACTCGGACACTGCTGGCTGGGGGACCGAGGCACCAAGGCGAGTTACTTAACCTCTAGTCGCCTCAATCTGTAAAATGGTACTCTAGCGGCACCTGCCTCCCAAATAGGATGATATTTGTGAAGCGCTCAGCACAGTGCCCGCACGTTGTAGGTATTCCATAGACGTGTTAGCTCTCATCATACAACTCGCAAAATCACTCGGTCTCTGCTCTCCAGAAGCTCACGTTCAAATGGGAGACGACCTACCTAGGTGGACAGTTAGGCCCCGAGTGCAGCGGGCGAGGTCTTGCGGCCCTCCAGGCATCGTGGCCAAACAGGTGGCCGTGCTCTTCTTTAACTGATTCTGCCCCATTTGACAATGCCCGGGACTCTCTTCCGGGCCCTGAGAGCCCTCCAGGAGGTACTGAGTTGGGGTTCTAGGGGGCCCTGTATCTGGAACATCCAGCACCACTGCGGCACGCTCCCCAACGCCTGCCAGGCAGGGAGGAGTCCCGTGTCCAAAAGAGGCCTACATGCCCATGTACTGCCACCTTGGAAAACCCAGAAGCCCTCCAGTGGTCATCAGACCAACTCCTTCACCAGGAAAGCGCCAGCTCCTGCCAGCTCCTTCACCATCGCCAAGACTCCGGGGCTCTGGGGCAGCGTCTCCTCCTGGGGAAACCGAGGACCAGGGAGCGCTGGCCTGGCTTTACCACGGCTCCGAGGCCCGATGCTCAGGAGAGGCTGATGCTCGACAGCGGCCACCGAAGGAGGAATCCGGCCAAGGGCCGCCACCCGGGAGAGGCTTCGAAGGCCGAAAGGGTGACGGAACTCTTCAGGGACGCTTGGGGATCCCTCCTTGGGCCTAGGCCAAAGCCTGTTTGGGACCTTCCCCAAAGGCAAAACAGAACGGAGCTGGCTAAGGCCGTTTTGCTCTGGCTTCCGTTTCCTTTCATCCAGGGGGGTTTATCTATCCTGCAGTCTGTGGTTGCAATGGGGGAAGGAAGGCTGCCGGGGACCTTCGGGAGCGCGAGCAGGCGGACAGAGGGCCTCCGGGCCGCGCAGCCGCAGCGCAGGAGCCTGGGGGGGGGGGGAGGGTGCAACAGGGGGCGGATGTCTAGGAGGAGAGGCAGCTCCGAGGTCCTCCCTCCCTTTCTCTTAGCTCCAGGGGGCGGGGCCAGCTCGGAGTGACGCAGGACTAGAGGCGGAGTGACGTCACCGTTTATTTTGGTGAGGTTTGGCCTCCGCTCCCACCCCGGACAGTCCTGGAGGCAGGTGGATGGAAGTTTCTCGGTGGGTTCGGGATTCCTCCGGCCTCACAACTGCGGGGTTTGACTTGGGGAGCCCACTGCGCACGCGCATCAGCTTTTCCCTCGCACTACCATCCCCAGGAGGCCTTGCTCTAGTGTCAGTCCCGTGACTTCCGCTTCCTCCCATTTTCCCCACCCCTTCCCCCGGAAGCAGGGTTTTGTTGCTTCTGGAGTCCTGAGAAAACGCCTCCGATCTGGCTCTTTCGGGGCCAGTGCCTGGCCACGCCCCTCACGGAGGCCTAGTGCGCACGCGCAGGGCCACTAGGCACAGCGCCACCGCCTTCTGGCTGCCCTCCGGGATGCCCGCGCCTTTCCTGACCCCGGAAGAGGCGCGGCAGGGTTCAGGCGTGGCCGCGGTAGTGCCTCAGGTGAGTCGGGGATTGAGATGGTGGGGGAAGGGATTGGAGGAACGGGCATACAGGGAAACTGAGGTAGCTCAGCGGGGAGGCGCCTCGGGCTGAATAACAGGTGGGGAAGCTGAGGCAAGTAGCGCCTGCCCGCCAGTGGGGAAGCGGTCTGAGGCCCGAAGGGCGGGGGTAAATCTGCGACTCTGAGCACGTGGGGGAGAGGGGCGGGGCCTGAGGCCCGAGGAGGCGGTGGAGTATGTGGAGGGCGGGGCCTAGGGGCTGGGTGGTGCCTGCCGGATGGCCTCCGGGTCTCAGGCCACTTCTGGAATGGCTTTGGATGCCACTGGGAGGGAACCCCAGGCCGCCTCCCCAGCTCCCGCGGTCTCATCTGCAGAATGGGCGCAGGCAGAAGGCTGCTTCCGGCCAGAGCGGCCTGCCGCTGTGGGCGTCCGTCGTTCGGGTTCCCGAAGAGGTTGAATAGTTGAAGAACCCGGAGTTTAAGGAATACCGGCCGCCGGGAGGGTGCCAGCCGCCGGGAGGGTGCCGTCTCTTTCTTTGCGATGGCTTAGCCGTGCCCCGAGCTGCCGGGTCAGAAGGGCCTTCTCGCCCAGCTTTCGCGGCTGATAGGGAGAGGACGCCGCCCGCCTGGCTACGGGCTCGGGGCCAGTAGAGTCTAGAGCGGGCCAAGGCGAGGCGAGAAGCCGGCCGGGCGAGTCCACCAAGCCCACCAGTTCTGAGCACCGGCGGCTGGAAGAAAGGCGAGAGCCTATCCCTGCCTTCAGGGCGCTTACAGTGGAGCGGATGGACGGCATGCAGTCCGTGTGGGACAGGATAAAAGGATGGCCGTCGGAAGGCAGGCTTCCTGTAGGAGGCATGACGTAGACCGAATAAGTGAAATGGGTTAGAGAATAAAGCAGAAGGGAAGTAGATGGAGACTGACGCGATCCCTCCGGGAGGCCCAGCAGCCTGGCAAGGGAAGGGCCAGAGTCCAAATTCCCCTGTGGGCAACAAAGGGGCATCTGGCCAAACAAATAGGTCAGGCTAGAATGCAGGGCAAACCCAGAGCTAACTAAGGTTGAGGGCTTAGGTATATGTGAAGAGTAAACGTCCCAAGCGTCACCCACTGATCACTACCCAGGTTTCCTGATGAGTTGTATCTAGACAAATAAGAACCTGGATGTGAAAGGGGATAGCCTTGTAGCTTGTAAACCTATATAAGCTGTAATGTACTGTGTAATGTACGGCCTGCACAGCTTCCACTAGGGAAGGCTGTCCCAGCTGGTAATGATACTAATTTTTCTCTCTTCTCCTTCTTTAACCAATAAGTAACAGTTCCAATAATTGAATTTCTGGGTGTCTGGACTCATGAAGTACCCCACTTCAGGTAGGGAAGAGGAAACCTGGGAGGGCAGGAGTCAGAGCAGAGGGTGGGGAGTGCCTGAGAGCTGGGAGATGGACCCAGCCAGGAGGCCAGGGTCACTGGATGGGAAAAACCAGGGGAGGTGTCAGAAGGCCCGGAACACACGAAGGGCCAGGTTAGGAAGGACTTTGAATGCCTGAGGGAGCATTTTGTCTTTGGTTCTGGAGGCAATAGGGAGCCCCTGGGGCTTATTGAGGAGGGGTAGAGTCCGGAGAGACCTGAGGCGGGCAGAGCCCCCTGTGGCCAGTCTGGGCATGGAATGAGGAAGGAATCCACACCAGGGTGGAGGCAGTATGGGGTGAAGACTATCAGCAAAATGCAAAGGAGGTGAAATGGACCAGAGATGCTGCAGGGGTGAAATGGACCAGAGATGTGGACACAGCCCGGAGGCCAGTGTAGCTGGATGGAAGCGCAGGAGATGTGGCAAAAGGGAGTGAAATCCACCAGAGGGGGGGGGGGTGAAATTCACCAAAGATACTGAATAGGGGAAATGGACCAGAGATACTGAAAAGGAGGTGGAATTGAACAGAGAGCTTTCAGAGGTGAAATTGACAAGACTCTGAGAAGTAACTGACAGGCCTTGGCACCATATTGGATTTGGGGATGAGAGAGGGCTGCCAATACAGAATGACTGAGGATGGGGTGCCCTTGACAGTAATGAGGAAAGTAGGAGGGAGCACCTATTCTGTACCAGGCATTGTGTCAGCAGTTAAGGAGAGGGACTACACAATAGATTTGGTTCGGAACATGATGAGTTCAAGATGTCCTACAGACACTGCTTGGGGTTGTGAGTCTGGTGGTTAGGAGAGAGGTGAGGGCTGGATACGTAGATCTAAAAGATGTCTGTGCTGAAAAAGAAATCTGATGAGGTCACTAAGCAAAACCGTTAAGTGAGAGAAGAGGAAAAGACCCAGAAGAGAGTTAAAAGTTACAAGGCTTGACCTAAGTGAAGTTCCAAACAGAGAAGGAGCAAGTTCAGGCGAGAGAGCCGGGAGAGCAGGATGTCAGGAAAAATGGGAAAAGGGTTCAGGAGACGGCGCTCGTGTCCGAGGCTGCAGGGAAGCCAAGAAGGGTGAAGACGGGGACGAGGCCATTCTCCGTGCTCGAGCCCTGGGAGCAGGCCAGCCTTCTCCCCCAGGCAGTAGGAATGGGGCTCCCTGGGCAGGCACAGGCATGCTAGGAGTAAGAGGTAGTCTGGAGGCTGATGGCCACATTCATCAGCACGTACATGTGTGTCTCTTTCTAACTGCGGGAACGATCCGTCCCCCCTTTCAGCTGAGGCCGGGGTTGGCCCCACAGGATGAGAGCGGATGCCTCTGCCGTCCTGCTGGGGCCCCAGCGACGGCCTTCACGCGGGTGCCTTTGTCTTGCAGGCCTCCGTGACGTTCCAGGATGTGGCCGTGGACTTCACCTGGGAGGAGTGGGGGTGCCTGGGCCCTCCTCAGAAGGCGCTCTATAGGGAGGTGATGCTGGAGAACTACCAGAACCTGCTCTACCTGGGTGAGGACGCCTTCCCGGGGACCCCTGGGGAGGGAGTCTGGCGTGACTCACAGATGTTGGGAGTCGGGGCGGCTGCGCTTCCTGAGCCCGGGGGCAGCAGGAGGCCATTTTCTCTGTGGCCCCTCATCCCGCTCTGGGGAGCCAGGATCGCCCCCAGGGAAGCTTTGTGTGCTGAGCCTTCTCTGTGTCCCCTGGGCAGGACTGGCCACGTGCAGCCCAGAGGTAATCGTCCGGCTGGAGCGAGGGCAAATGCTGTGGAGGCCCGATGGAAGCAGCCCTGGAATCTGCCCTCCAGGTGAGTGTGTGGGCCACCGAGCATCAGCCGCCCAGGCTCAGGGGCCCCCGTTCTGCCTGCCACAAGGGTCGGGCCTTAGAATGTCCCTGACCTACACGAACACACACAGACAGGCGGGGAGCAGGGGCAGGGCAGTGCCTTCCTGGGTGGATGGGCCACTTGGAGCCATTAACAGGGACCATAAATCGCATTTTCTGGTCAGAACGCCACCCTGCCCTTCCTCTCCTGGACCTTTGCTTCCAGGCTGCCTTCCAGGGTTTCCTTCAGGGCAGTTTTGGCATGTCAGTGCCACCTTTTGTGACCTTCATTCTGTGGCTGTGACCAGAGCCTTCCCGCCCTCCTTTAGTTCTCAGAAAGACAGTTCAGAGGGGGTGAGTGGAGGCCCCGCGTCCTGCCTGCTTCCCTGGCCGCTTCCCTGCCTGTGTCCCCCGGGCCTCCCCGGCCGAGCGCAGAGCTGGGGCAGCATTTGGTGGATGGCCTGTCGCCCTCCAGGGGCCCCTCCCTTGTGACTCAGCTCTGCTTCCTCCTTCCTCCTTTGTCTGGCTCCCACACCTGTTTCCCAGGCCCGTTCCCCTAGAACTAGATCTTCACACACTTGAACTCCAGGTCAGGCATTTTGTTTCTTCTTTGGACAAAATGGAAACCTCTGAGGCGCGTGGACAGACTTGCCCTGTCTGCTCTGGAGTGCGCATCGGTGGTGCTTCCACTCGGGGAGTACGGGGAGAACAGAGGGAAGTGGGGAGGGGGACCCCCTGTCTGTCTCTCTCTGTCTCTCTCTCAGAGATTTTAGCTTGTGCCCTGCCTCTGATTTGTAAAAGGTCCCACTTATTGCCCAGGACCGTCCACCATTCAGCCTGGCAGCTCAGTGACCCTGGGTTAGACCAGCCCTTTCAGGGCCTCTTTTCCTGGAACAGACGGACGGACTGCCAGCCAGGCACGGCAGAACGATGCCCTCCTTTGGCAAGGAGAGGCAGGAAGGGTGGTCAGGGCGCTGCGGGGATCCCACTGACTTCTTGGACAGGGTGGTGGAGGGCTTTGGAAAGTCAGAACGGAGACGTCCCGCCTCTGCGGGCATCGTGCCTTGGTGGTTGGCCTGCCTCAGCTGGTATCCGGGGCTACCCTGTGGCGGTGTGTAGCTTCTTGAGCGTGCTGGGGGAGGCTTAGAGCATGCCGGGGGAGGCTTGAGGAATGCCGGGGGAGGCTTGAGGAACGCCGGGGGAGGCTGGGGGCACGCCGGGGGTCTCGTGTCCCTGGTGCAAAGGACGCACACAGAGAGACCCTCTTGACGTTCTTGGCCTTCGCTCGCTCCCCTCCCTCCGGCACCCAGCTCTGCAGAGCTGCCTGCTGTCCTGGCATAGGTGCCCCCCGTCGCCGTCCTCCTCTGCTGGCCGCACCACCTGGCTGGAACGCCCTCTCCAAATGTTCCTTTGCTGGCTCCTAGCGGCTGGGCCTTCCCTTCTAAGGTTCTCTTTCAGAGGTGGCCGGGTTCTGGGCCCAGAATCAGGCAGTACTCGGGGAAATTTATATCCTTGAGTGCATATATTAACAAATTAGGGAGGACAAAGATTAATGAATTGGGCATGCAACTTAAAAAATTAGAAAGCGAGCAAATTAAAAATCCCCAGATGAAAACTAAATTAGAAATACTAAAAATCAAGGGAGAAATTAATAAAATCGAAAGTAAAAGAACTATTGAATTAATAAATAAGACTAGAAGCTGGTATTTTGAGAAAACAGATAAAATAGACAAAGTACTGGTCAATCTAATAAAAAAAAGGAAAGAAGAAAACCAAATTGACAGTATCAAAGATGAAAAGGGAGACCTCACCTCTAATGAAGGGAAAATTAAGGCAATCATTAAAAACTATTTTGCCCAGTTATATGGCAATAAATATAGCAATCTAGGTGATATGGATGAATATTTACAAAAATATAAATTGCCTAGATGAACAGCAGAAGAAATAGAATATCTAAATAATTCCATATCAGAAAAAGAAGTTGAACAAGCCATCAAAGAACTTCAGAAAAAATTGCCAGGGCCTGATGGATTCACAAGTGAATTCTATCAGACATTCAAAGAACAACTAATCCCAATACTATACAAAATATTTGATATGATAAGCAAAGAAGGAGTCCTACCAAACTCCTTTTATGACACAAATATGGTACTGATTCCAAAGCCAGGTAGATCAAGAATAGAGAAAGAAAACTACAGACCAATCTCCCTAATGAACATAGATGCAAAAATCTTAAATAGAATACTAGCAAAGAGACTCCAGCAAGTAATTAAGAAGATCATCCACCATGATCAGGTGGGATTTATACCAGGAATGCAAGGATGGTTCAACATTAGGAAAACCATCCACATAATTGACCATATCAACAGTATAATAAACAAAAATCACATGATTATCTCAATAGATGCTGAAAAAGCCTTTGACAAAATACAGCATCCATTCCTACTGAAAACACTGAAAAGTATAGGAATAGAAGGACCTTTCCTAAAAATAAACAGTATATACCTAAAACCATCAACGAGCATCATATGCAATGGGGATAAATTAGAAGCCTTCCCAATAAGATCAGGAGTAAAACAAGGATGCCCATTATCACCTCTATTATTTAACCTTGTACTAGAAACACTAGCAGTAGCAATTAGAGAAGAAAAAGAAATTGAAGGTATCAAAATAGGCAATGAGGAGACTAAGCTATCACTCTTTGCAGATGATATGATGGTTTACTTAAAAAATCTTAGAGAATCAACTAAGAAACTAGTAGAAATAATCAACAACTTTAGCAAAGTTGCAGGATACAAAATAAATGCACATAAATCATCAGCATTTCTATATATTTCCAACACATCACAGCAGCAAGAGGTAGAGAGAGAAACACCATTTAAAATCACCCTAGACAATATAAGATACTTAGGAATCTATCTACCAAAACAAAGACAGGAATTATATGAAAACAACTACAAAACACTATCCAAACAATTAAACCTCGATCTAAAGAATTGGAAAACCATTGATTGCTCAGGGTAGGACGAGCTAACATCATAAAAATGACCATTCTACCCAAATTAATTTACCGATTTAGTGCCATAGCTATCAAACTACCAAAAAACTTTTTCACTGAATTAGAAAAAACTATAACAAAGTTCATCTGGAATAACAAAAGATCAAGAATATCAAGGGAAATAATGAAAAAAAATGTGAAGGAAGGGGGCCTAGCAGTACCAGATATTAAACTATACTATAAAGCAGCAGTCATCAAAACAGTATGGTACTGGCTAAGAGACAGAAGGGAGGATCAGTGGAATAGAATTGAGGTAAATGACATCAGCAAGACAGTGTATGATAAACCCAAAGAGCCCAACTTTTGGGACAAAAATCCACTATTTGACAAAAACTGCTGGGAAATGTGGAAAACAATATGGGAAAGATTAGGTTTAGATCAACATCTCACACCCTACACCAATATAAATTCAGAATGGGTGAATGGCTTGAATATAAAGAGGGAAACTTTAAAAAAATTAAGTGAACACAGAGTAGTATACCTGTCAGATCTCTGGGAAAGGAAAGATTTTAAAACCAAGCAAGAGTTAGAGAAAATTACAAAATGTAAAATAAATAATTTTGATTATATTAAATTAAAAAGCTTTTGTACAAAGGAAAAAACAATGCAACCAAAATCAGAAGGGAAACAACAAATTGGGAAAAAAATCTTTATAACAAAAAACTCTGACGGGGTTTAATTACTCAAATATACAAGGAGTTAAATCAGTTGTATAAAAAAATCAAGCCATTCCCCAATTGATAAATGGGCAAGAGACATGAATAGGCAATTTTCAGATAAATAAATCAAAAGTATCAATAAGCACATGAGAAAGTGTTCTAAATCTCTAATAATTAGAGAAAAGCAAATCAAAACAACTCTGAAGTATCACCTCACACCCAGCAGATTGGCTAAAATGAAAGAAGGGGAGAGAAATGAATGTTGGATGGGATGTGGCAAAATTGGGACATGCATTGCTGGTGGAGCTGTGAACTGATCCAACCATTCTGGATGACAATATAGAACTATGCCCAAAGAGCTCTAAAAGAATGCCTGCCCTTTGATCCAGTCATACCATTGTTGGGTTTGTACCCCAAAGAGATCATAGATAAACAGACTTGTACGAAAATATTTATAGCTGCGCTTTTTGTGGTGGCAAAAAACTGGAAAAGGAGGGTATGTCCTTCAATTGGGGAATGGCTGAACAAATTGTGGTATATGCTGTTGATGGAATACTATTGTGCTGAAAGAAATAATGAAGTGGAGCAATTCCACGTGAACTGGAAAGACCTTCAGGAAGTGATGCAGAGTGAAAGAAGCAGAGCCAGAAGAACATTGTACACAGAGACGGATACACTGTGGTAAAATCGAATGTAATGGACTTCTGTACCAGCAGCAATGCAATGACCCAGGACAGCTCTGAGGGATTTATGGTAAAGATGCTACCCACATTCAGAGGAAGAACTGCAGGAGTGGAAACACAGAAGAAAAACAACTGCTTGAACACATGGGTTGAGGTGGACATGATTGGGGATGAAGACCCGAAACTACCACACCAATGCAACTATCAATAATTTGGAAATAGGTCTTGATCAATGACACATGTTAAAACCAGTGGAAATGTGCATTGGCCATGGGTGGGGGGGGAAGTGCGGGGGGGGGTGAAGGGGAAAGTAGGAGCATGAATCATGTAACCATGTTAACTTTTCTAAAAAATAAAAATTATTAAGTGAAAAAAATCCCTTTTATTTTCCTACCCTTTTGTTCTGGGATGTTCTGGTTATCTATCTGAAGAAGCCTCCTGGCATCCTGATGATGTTCTGGTGGAATCAAGCTCAGAAATATTTCAAAGGCTTCTGGAAGAGAGCTGTGACCACCCCAAAGTGTTTGCTTTAACCTCTCTTCTGGGAAAGAACCAAATGGACGAAGAACGGGTCATTGCCCTGATCACGAGGGCCCTTCAGTTCATCATCCATGCTTGTGTCTAGGATGGAACGACGGGACGCTCCTTGAAGTCCAGAATTAAAAGGTAGAAGGCGAGTGTGTGGATTTTGCCTTCAGGAACTTGCAGAGCTCCTTTGGTGACCTCAGACAACTTCTAAAAACAAAAATCAATATTTTGAATACTGGCATTCTGGTGAGAAACAACATGGCACAGGAGGAAGGATGGAGACAAACCTTTATAAAGCACTTACTAAGTGTCGACTGTCTACATGAATGTGGACGAAATTGGTGCCAGTCCAGTAAGCACATCTTCCTTTTTTTTTTTTTTCTTTAACCCTTAGTTATTCAGTGGTGATAAGTAAGGAGAATTTTAAATTAGAGAATCTAAAAGTTTTGAGAATAGTTTAGTGAACAATGAAATTCAACTTACCCAATTCAGTAGTCTTGTCTTCAGCAACCCTGTTTTTGCTTTCGAAATCTGACTCCTATCAACTTTCAGCTTTTATTTCTTTTCTTGTTTAACTTCCATTTATTTCTTTTCTTTTTATATCAGATGCAAGGTGTCCCTCCCTACCTTACTTATGAACCAAACAAGATACAGAAAAGGTCATTAGAGTTAAACTAGATCATTTCAAAAAATGAAATCTAAAAACTTATGCATAAATCCAATCAGTGTAGTGAGCATAGAAAGATGATCAGATGTGTCTGCTGAGGGTCTGAGAGCCAGGATATCTGGGGACTGAACCCCAGAATTTAAGACCAAGAGTCCTACTCCAGCGGATAAGGGATCAAAGACTTTTCTCAGTACTTTTTAATACTCTTTATGGTCTTAAGGGTATCAAAGAAGATCCAGATGACTAATAATTAGAGAAAAGCCATGGTCTGGCCTCGGGCCATTTACATTTTTAATGATTGGAGAGGCAGAAGAAGACAGGACCCTGGGTCCAGCTGCAGGAAGAGATGCTGTTTATCTGTTTCTTATTTCTTTCAGATCAGGACGCTGAGCCTGAAAACAAGGAGTCTGTTACCAAGGTGGGCCTTTCTCTGGAAGAATCAGTCTCAGAAAGATCCACAGAGAATGGTATCTGCGTTTCCAAATTGGGAGAATCCTGGGTATGTGCCTCCAGATTAGGAAGGCAGCTAAACTATGATGATCCACCTTGTAGAGGAGGAGAAACCATCCACAGGAGACCTCTTAATGCAGGGAGAGGTCATGATGCTCTTCATCGTGTCAGGATTGCTCCTCTGGCACCAGTTCATTTTCCACAACAAAGAATTTCATTAGGAAATCCTCTCTCCAGATGTGATACACACGGGAAGGGCTTCAGGGTATACTCAGCCCTCAGAAACTGTCATCAAATCTGCTCACGAATTTTCCCCAAGTATAATGAGGGGGGGAAGTCCTTTAGTTATAATTCCAACCTCATTGAAAATCATAAACTGCTCTCTGAAGAGAAGCCTTATGAATGTCATGACTGTGGGAAGGCCTTCCGATGGAGCTCCCACCTGGCTCAGCATCAGATAACTCACACTGGAGAGAAGCCCTACGAGTGTAAGGAGTGTGGGAAGGCCTTTGGCTTGAGTACAGGGCTCACACGCCATCAGAGGATCCACACTGGGGAGAAACCTTATGAATGTCAAGAGTGTGGGAAGGCCTTCCTTCTGAACACGAACTTTATCGTACATCAGAGGATTCACAGTGGAGAGAAGCCATATGAATGTCATGAATGCGGGAAGGCTTTCAATCGGAGCACCCAGCTGACTGTGCATCAGAGAATCCACACTGGAGAGAAGCCCTACGAATGTCATGAATGCGGGAAGGCCTTCCGCCAGAACACGGTTCTTACTGAACATCAGAGGATTCATAGTGGAGAGAAGCCCTACGAGTGCCACGAATGCGGGAAGGCCTTCCGCCAGAGCTCTCAGCTTAGCCAGCACCAGAGAATCCACACTGGAGAGAAGCCCTACGAATGTCCCGATTGTGGGAAGTCCTTCCTTCTGAGCACGACCTTTGCTGTTCACCAGAGGGTTCACACTGGAGAGAAGCCTTACGAATGTAATGAGTGTGGGAAGGCCTTCAGTTGGAGCACAGAACTCACTGAACACCAGAGGATTCACACTGGAGAGAAACCGTATGAATGTCATGAATGTGGGAAGGCTTTTTGCCAGAGCTCACAGTTGGCTCGTCATCAGGTAATCCACACTGGAGAGAAACCTTATGAATGTCATGAGTGTGGGAAGGCCTTCCTTCTTAGCACAACTTTTGCTATCCATCAAAAAATTCATAGTGGAGAATAACCATATGAATATAATAAACATGAAAGAGCCTTCAACTTGAGTAGTGACTTTATTCAACATCAGATGGGAGAGTATGTAATTATTAACTGTTGATGTGATTGATCTTGGAAAGTCATCAACCCGTGCACACATCTGGACGTAAGATTTCACAGCATGTTCATCGATGAGGGTAGGCTTTCTTCCATAGCCAATGCCTTCTCAACATCAGTTTATACTGGAGAGAACATCTTCAGTTGGTGAGAAGAACTTGCTCAGCTTCATAGCAGCTTATAGCGAGAAAGGCTTTATGAATGTAGTGAGTGTGAGAAAAACTTCAGCAAGAACTAGTCTTTGACTGAAAATTAATGAATGCAAACTAAAAGGAAACCCTATATTTGAAGGAAATCTCTTAGCTTTTATTGCTCCTCTGACTTCAAGTCCAAAGCCATCTCCGTCTCTTATTCCCCGTATTTGCAGCAACTGATTTTCCCAATGTATTCTCAGTAAATTTAAGTCTTTGCACAGGACCTTAACTCCATTTCTCTCAAGTTCTCAAAATCATTAGCCATTTTCCTCATTCCTTCCATTTCCAGAAGAAAAGAAATACTGCTTGCTAAAATAAATTGTTTTTCTTGATCCCATCCCCATTAACTTATTCCAAGACACCTCTCTGTATTCTAAGACTTTATTCCAGCAAGTGTTTCTTTCTCATGCACCCCTCATTGATCTCTCCCATCGACTATTTCCTAGCCAACTCAGGCCTCCCCAAAACTTAGGGGAAAAGACCATTTCTTTCTACTCCATTCAACTACTGGTCCATCTTCCTTTCATTGGTGGTGGGGAAGGAAAACTCTTGTCTTTCTATTTTCTTCATTTTTTGCACCTACATTCTGAAAACCTTGCAATTGAGTTTCTATATTGGCTCTCAATACCCATAAGACTGAGCAAGTAGCAGAATGAGGAATTGTCTAAACTCAATTCTCTTAACACATGCCAGAATTAAAGAAAAACCAGATACACCACTCACTGCTTAGGAAACAACCATTATCATAAACAGTAGAAAGGCCAATAATGAGAGTGGTTCGGCCAAAGAGTAACTACTATGCACTAAAATATTATCATTTGAAGATTATAAATGAGAGAAAAAACTCTACGACAGCTGCACAAGGTCTCTCAAAATCAAGGAACAAAGGAAAAGACTTTTGGAATGGTTTTAGTAGAGGAATTAAAAAAAAAGTAAGGATAAAGTTAGAATGGAAGTTTGAGCTCTCGAGGATATACTAAGACCATTCCATGTTTCTCAGAAGAGAACTACAGATCTGAAACTCAGAATACAATAGAGAAAGATTTCAAAGTAAGTCTTATAAGAATATATGCCTTCTCTTTAAGCCATAGTTATTGTCCTCCAAATAATCTGAGATTTATAGGGCTTTCAATGATTCTTTAGTAAATCAGAGATGAAAATTGCCCCCCAAATATTGAAAGTGGAAGGTAAAATGGATCAATAGAATCCATAGATTGCTAAAAGAGAAATTTAAATTTTAGTTTCTCTAGAAATGTATAAGTCTAAACTTTAGAATTTCAACATTAAACCAAAATTCTTACAAGTACCCAAGAGGAAACCTTTTACATTTACAAGGAAAAGCAAACTAAATTGCACAAGACCACTCCTTGCCCACAAGAAATAAAAAATAAAACTGGAATATAATACTCTGAAGAGCATGCAGATTCATTTGCACCCTAAAATCACATCTTGCACAGTTAAGTTTAATTGTCAATGGAAAAAGGTCCACTTTAAGCAAAAAGAGGGCATGTGGAATTTTCTTCAGAAGAAGCCAGGGGCGAGTAGGACATTTGACACATATACCTATCAAAGAAATTTAAACAAGTCAAGTATGCTAGATGATGTGTCCGTGCATAGAAGGCTACCCACGGACTTAGAAGAGCTGAGTTTAAGTCTTCTGATGTGTTTCTGTATGATCTCAGGAAAGTCACTTGACCTCCGAATGCTCCAGGCCATTCAGACACCAAGTTTTGCTGATGTGCATCTTTGGAGGGAGTTTTCTAAGTGATAAAATCATAGGTCAGGTAAAAAAATTCTATACAATAAGAAAACCTTAAAGAAATAAAATGTGTTCAGAGCTAGAAAAGACTAAAAAACACACACACACACACACACACACACACACACACACACACACACACACGCCATTGGTGGCCTTTTCCTTAGCCGGTGCCTTGGGGGACGAGTGCGCCCACCTCACCACTTTTTGTAGCACTGATGTCTGAATTTTCGCCTGCGGAAGGAAGTGATGGACGAGGCCCCTTTAAAGGAGCAGATACAGTCATGGCTGTATCCTGGAATATCCAGGCCAGGCCTCATTCTGAGAGATTCACTTCCCAAGGAGGAAAAACCTTGTATTTAGTATAATATATTATAAACCTTTGCATGTTAAGAGTTTTCTTGGAAGTCATTTCTAGTCACTTGGAACCTCTTAGTTGGCCTACTAACAATTCAAAAAGTATTTTTTCTTCTGTTGTAACTTGCTTGAAGCCTTATTGGCTTCGAACTACTTCCTTTCTTCCTCCAAAGTCACATAAAAATGGCATCAGGCTCGCGATAGTTGTTTGTTTCTGCTCTCTAGAGGTATGCTGCCCAGCCTGAGATAATAGCTACCTCTCAAGGTGTCTCTTTTTAAGGTAATTATAAAAACTTCCCAAGACAGACCTTCCATCCAGATAGTGACTGTCTGTGTCTAAGGCTGCTGAGGTGGAGTGAGTGCAAGCTCAGTGCCTCAAAGACCGATCATTTCAGAAGAGCCTGGCCATAGGCTCAGGTAAGTGTACTTTCGTCAACGAGGGATCCTCACGTCTTTGAGGCCAAACCAAAAGGTGAGAATTTGCCTTCAGAGGAGAAATGAAGCCTTTTCTCATAAATGTGGCTCTTTTATCGATGCCAGAGATGCATCGTTGCCGGAGCTCCCTGTGGAATGGCGTCAAGGACTCAACAGGAACTGAGGTTGGCTCGAGGTAGGGGATTCTTGAAGGTAGCTGCATTCCAGCAGTGATCTCCATCCCTTGGGACCTGGCTGCCTGTGCTGCATCCTTCCATAAATTCCACTGGAATATTTAATTTATGTGTGGTTTAGGCTGTGCTTTCGGATACCTAATGGCATAATGGTAATACTGTAGAACTCATCCATTTAGAGAGCGTTTGCTGCTAAATGTTGGGGAATGGGCAGAAGTGACATCACCTCATCCTTTGAAATTAGCACCCCACCCAACACCTTTGGGGGTGGATTTAGAAAAGCAGGTCAGACAAAAACAGGCAGGGAAGGTATAAAAACTGAATACTCTTCAATGTAGAATTCATATTCTGTCATTTGCATGTTTAAAAAAATTAAATTTATTCACTTCTACAATAAGCCTTACAACATTGTACATCTTTAAAATATTTGCTACATGTCCTTTTTGTTCTGCAATCACTTGTTTTTACCCTTTGGCACAGACTTCATAAGATTTTGACCCAATTAATTTTCAGGAAAACATATTTGTATCACATTGGATATTAAGTGTATTTTTGAAAAAGCCCATTTCCCCAAGCTTTGTTTTGCTTTTAGCCAACAGGACTTCTAAGGAATTTATTTTTATTTTGAATTTGAACCAATAAAATGGATATTTTCATATACAAAGGAGAACAGAAAAGGGGGATTGTCCCTTAAATTGTAAATCGCTCTTATGTATTGCTAACCTTTTGAGAGTATAATAAATTCGACCTCTAGCTTTCAAAGCTGTCCTGCTTGTCTGTGCTTCTTTCTTGCATTTATATTTCTCTGCATTTAAAAATAATCATTAAAATTTTTACTAGCCTGTTCTTATTTCCACCTTTTCATCTTCCCATTCCTTCATTTATGAATGATTAGGACACTGCCTTCAGCACCTTTCCAGCTTTGTTACATTACACCATGGTAGGAGTATCTACCAGAATGCTGTAACATGTGGGCCATTAGGACTTCTGCTTGAAAAGCAGAATTTGGTGATCATTAGTGATCATATGACTAACTATAAGGAGGTTAAATATGTTTTTCAATAATAAGGACCACAAAAGAAATCATGCCCAAGAGATAACGTAGCATCAGCTATCTATACTTGATGCCCAAGAGGCCGAGGATATGAGCTAAAAAAGCTGATGAATGAACAGCAACACAAAGACCGTGAAGGCAGAAATGCTTTGGGCACGTTACTCTATGAGAAGTCAAGGAAAGATGTATGGTGAGAATGAAAAACCACGCCGACATGTATGTAATCTTAAGAAAAGGGTATATAAAATAAAGCAGCTCAAGGCTGACCAGAGCAGCCTCCATGATGCCTGGCTCTGACCAAAGTTCAGAGCGACTGTCTCATTTGTCTTAATGTGCTGACCCCATCCCACCTCCTCGAGTACCTGGACCTGTGGGCGCTTGACTCCTGCACTTCTGCCCTCAAATCTCTAGCTATCTCCCTCTCATATTTTCAGTAGCTGATTTTTTGCCAGTTTATTCTCAGTAAATTAAGGGTCTTTGTAACAGGGCTTTTGTTACTCATTAGCTACTTTTTCTTCCTTCCATTCACAGAAGAAAAGATACTTGTTCCTCACGAGTAAATTCTTGTTCCTGCTCCCTTGTTTCCCATCTCCATCTGTCTATTCTAGGCCCTTATTCCTTTCTCATGCAAACGTCATCTACCCCTCCCATTGGCTCTTTCCTACCTACCTAGATACAAACTCAGATCTCTCCAGGACTATGAGAAAAAAGACAGTTCCTGAACTTCCATCCAGCTACTGTCCCTTCTCTCTTTCACTGAAAAAATATTTAAAACTCTTGTTTCTTGACCCAACTGCTTATTCAGCCTCAGGAGTTCTTGAACCCTTCTAGTCCTGGGCACTGCGGGAAGTTGTCAGATGGTCAGGCCTTCCAACCTTGACCTTGGCTAGGGTCTGTAGGGAAGGATCACCCCAGATTCAAGCTTGGGTCTAGTCAACTCTGAGCTCTGTTAGCTCAAAGCCCAGTTATCTACTGAGATGGAAGAATAAGAGGAACAACCATAAGGTTGGTATTGGTAGCATTTAATGTTTTTGATTCTATTGCTGACTTAGCCAAAGAAATTCACACCAAAGAATGGGCCACAGGATGTCAGTCATCCTGTTCACACTTCATCACACTCTTATTATGATCATATTATGTTAACTGAGGTGGAGTATGGAGTCCCCTTCCAGAACATCCCTTATATCTATTTATTCAAATTGTTTCTCCTTAGATAATTTATGTTCTGTCATAATTATGACTGATCACATAACTGCACTTCAATGCATGCAGGTCTATATATTAATTGCAGGAGCCAAGAAATCCACGGGGCGAGGGTGGTGGTGGGGAGGAGGTTGCTGGGAACCAGAATAATTAGAGCAAAATTAAGTCAAAGGATTAGACCTCTATCCAGATGGCTTGGGGTTATTACTTTGAGGTGAACTGATTGTGAGGATTTTGTGGTTTTGTGTATTAATAATCTTCATAAATTTGTAAACAGCAGAGAGAGAGAGAGATGACCCATATGAAGTAAGAACATTTCACTCTGAGGCTAAAATCCGTGTTTAAACAAGCCAGATCACTGGAGTCTTATCCAAGAAGAAAAATGGAAAAGATTTGAGAAAAACCCATTTTAGCAAAATTCCTCATTAATGATGATGAAGCCAGCACCCGGGAACCCTAAAATTGTAGTCCCAGATGTGTTTATGGAGGAGGTAGAAAGAGCCCTAAAGAGAACCGAGGAAAGATAAGCCTCGAACTGGCTTACAGATCTCAAATACACAGTATTGAGGAGCTTC
This sequence comes from Gracilinanus agilis, assembly GCF_016433145.1. Lineage (NCBI taxonomy): Eukaryota > Metazoa > Chordata > Mammalia > Didelphimorphia > Didelphidae > Gracilinanus > Gracilinanus agilis. Next base: position 798,051,159 of record NC_058130.1, on the reverse strand, counting down.
AAGCTAGAGGTGAGATGATAGTGGGGCACCAAGGGCCTGGTGCACAAGGTATCAGAAGGAAGAAATGATATCAAAGGAACAGAGAAAACAAAGGACTTCCTGAACCCTGAAAAGGAGATACAGATTGTGTCAGTAACTACCAGCCTTTGTGCCTATTCTCCCATCTGTACCAAGTCTTTATGAGAGTCATCCATATAGAGGAAGCAATTGAGGTAATTCTCAGAATGTTTGTTAGGAGAGGAATGGAATTATATTGAATGGCTATATTGTGCCACGTCTTTACCTTCCCACAAATCAATTAACCATCAAGCACCTACTACATGTGAGGGACTGTGCCAAGCAGGACAACCCTTACTCAAAGGAATCAGCATACTTATTCATTGGTGTCTGACTCTTTGTGACCTCTTCAGGAATTTTCTTGGCAAAGATACTGGAGGCGTTGGCCATTTCCTTCTCTAGATTATTTTTTAAAAAATTCATTCATTTATTTATTTTTTAAACCCTTAACTTCTGTGTATTGGCTCCTTGGTGGAAGAGTGGTAAGGGTGGGCAATGGGGGTCAAGTGACTTGCCCAGGGTCACACAGCTGGGAAGTGTCTGAGGCCAGATTTGAACCTAGGACCTCCCGTCTCTAGGTCTGACTCTCAATCCACTGAGCTACCCAGCTGCCCCTCTAGATCATTTTTGTAGTGCAAAAGGGTGCATATTAGCCCTGCAAAGCCTTATTGCAGAGTTTCTAACAGTTGAAAAAGGGTTTAGAATCCTGAGGTTGTCAGTTAACCCTGGGGACTCGTGGAGAGTACAAGGGTCAACTGAGCTCTGTTCTTGAGACTGAATACCTGGGCTATATTCTGCAGCTTTTCTCTTCAAATTTGTTAGCTTAATTATTTCCTTTAGATCTCCCTAACCTCCCTTATTCCCAATCATCATTTTCCATTCCTAAATTTCTTGGGTTTTTGAAAAGAGGGTGGATCTGGGGTTAGCTTTCAAACTTGGTAGACATAGTTTCCCTCTAGTCAAATAGGGCTTACCCTTGTTGCAAATTATCTCTTGAATCATTGTATCCAACTTCCCTAATCCTATAGGTTACAAAACCCTTTAGGGGTGAGTTAGGCAGGTCCTTTCTCAGTCTCACATTCCTGTCTCCCTCCCCCACCTGAAGCTTTCCCTAGGCGGCTGTTAGAGTTACCTTGTACCCCTCCATCCCTTCCAATCAACCCTAAAACTCAATAAACCCTGTTTATCACTTAATCAAATCTTTGGCTAATTCATTAGTTTGATTGATAAGAGAGGGAGAAGGGGAGAAAGGAATAACATTGTTCCTGGGTTGTGAAGGGAATTGGAGGTGTCCATTTTAGAGGAAGTGCAATCTCAATACTTCCTCTGGACTCTTCCTTTGTGAACCTGAGAAACTGACTAGAAAGCCCTCTAGTCAGTTTCAAGTCATTTCTGGATGGCCCAACCTTTGTCAGTAGAAGTGCCCTTCCTGCCTGGAGGGCTCAGTCTGATCCCTTTAGTGTCTCTGTCTCAAACCTGTGTCCCAGTCCCCTGAGTCGTCTCTCAGGCTGTAGCTATTTGCCCTTACAACTCTTTATACCTCCGTGTTTCTATTCCCTAAACTCGGTCATTCCCTTACTTCTCCTACCACAATCTACCACCTTCACTATTGTACTCTCCTTATCTACTTTCTGCCTTAGGGATCCACAAACCTCTATCCACAGTGCCTTATCCCTATTCACATGACCTTTAGTCCTTTACCTGCCTTATCCCCTATTGCAACCTTACTTTGCCTTAATCTCCCTATTACCTCTAGCCTATTCCCATATTACAACCACCATACTACCCCTGGCCTAATCCCCTTATTACATCTACTTCATACACTGTTAAATTCCCTTATTACATCTTACAGATGAGGAAACAGAGTCAAACAGGGTGAAGTGACTTGCCCAGAGTCATCTAGCTAGGAAGTGTCTGAAGCCAGATTTGAACCCATGAAGATGATTCTCCTGTACTCTAGGCTTGGCATTCTGTTCTCTTGATTCAGCTCACTTCGTTTTGCATCAGTTCATAAGTCTTTATGGGTTTTTCTGAAAATTCTCCTGCTTGTCATTTCCTAAAGCACAATGGTACTAGCTTGTTCCACCATTCCCCAGTTGATGGACAGCCCCTCAATTTCCAGTTTTTTTCTGCCCAAAAGAGCTACTATCAATATGTTTATACAAGTAGGGCCTTTCCCCAGTGATCTCTTGTCTTCCTGCCTCAGCTTTGGTGGAGCGGGCTTTTTGAGCAGGTAGAAAAATGTAGTCACGTGGTTCCATTTTGTTAGATACTAAACTTTATAAAATATAATGCTTGAAGTATTGGACATTAATGTGAATCCTACATTTATGGCAACTGCAGAAGTGGGGAACCCTTAATTCTCTCGGAGTAGATTAGTTTGAAAAGAAACTCTGTTTCTCCTGCTGCTGCCAATCCTCCTCCTGCTGCTAACTGCCTGGGTGGTCCCAGCCTAGCCACTGATGCCATCTACTGCTGCTGATTGCTTTGTCTTTTAGAACACACAAGCTGGGAGTCTGCTCTCTGGAGAGCTGGGTAAGTATAAATCCATCTTTCCCTTACATTGCCAACACCTGAGTGCTTGCTTGCTGCTTTCCTTGGAAGCCTGGGTGTGTTTCTCTTAGGCAATAATTAGCCTCCTAAAGGGCTTTTACCTGAGGAGACACTTCTACCCTCTTAACTCTCTGTCCCATAGAAGTAGAAGCAAGCTGTTCCCTGGAGTTTTTACCCCTGGGGGAGGGGAAGGAAGGTTACTTTTCCAAACTACAGATAGGAAGTAGAATTGCAAGCCTGGCCCAGTTTTCTGCTTATCTCAAACAGTTCCCATTCGGGAGAACATTACAGAGCTTGCACAGCTCAAAGTTTTGGGGTATCTTCTCTTACTACAGTTCCTTGCTACACTGGTCCTTGCAATTAGCTTGAATAATCCTGAGATTCAGGGGAGAAATTCATCTCCCTACACCACCTTGCCATTCTGGCCTGCCCAATCTCTACATCACATCCAATATGGGATTCCTCCACACTATGTTCAGTGCCAAATTCTCCCTCACTGTGGGAGATCCCAGAGGTACGACCAAAGGAATATAGATGGATGGTGATACTGGGGAGGGGAAGGAACTTTAAAGAGTCTGGAGGTGAAATTTTTTAAGCCTTGTCAGACTTCATTGTTTTATGGAAGTCTTTGTATCAGAATTGGAAAAAAGGACTCTCGAATTCAGTGCCTGTATCCTGTCACATATATTGTATTTGCTGATTGCTTGTTTTAAGATTTTATTTTGTTTGTTAAGTTCTATTACACTATGTCACTTTAAGTTGCTGTATTTTGACAATTAGCTATATGTGTTGTTACATTGTCTTTATTTGTACCTCTCCATATGACTGGCCTGGAGAAAATACCATTGTAAAAGTACCTTTGAGTTGTTTGTAACAAGAGGTAAGGGTCCATTTAGTAGCTGAAGTGAAGTGCTATAGCACTATTATAATCCTCGCCTCCATATTTATAAAAATGCAATGGGTGAGACATATAAAGATATGCCATATATGGCTGTTACAGTCTCATCCAGGAGGTGGAAAGGTTTGTCTAGGTGTAGTGGGTAAACAAACACACAGGGGTAGTAGTGGGTGAAAGCAACAAATGGGGAATGATTTGGTAAAGTAAGTTAACTGCCTGCCACACAAATATACAGAGGAAATACTCTCACTCTCACAACACAGGACACAGCTGGGAGTGAGTGGTGACAAGATTGAGAATGGCAATTAAACCTCCAACTGCCTCCTTAGTCAAGTCAAGGATTAAACTTAACACTAGTGGGTAGTTGTTGTGTTTTAGAGAAGGAAACTTGAAAATACAAAACACAGTTTAATAAAGGAGGGAAAGGGAGATGGGAAAAGTTTGACTAATTACTAAATAAGACCCAGTCAACTACCAGTTAGATTGGGCTGGCTGGTTTCTCTATCTCCAGCACAGATGGGAGTCTGGATGAATCAGGGGGGCTTTTAGGGACTTTTTGGAGATAAGGGGATTTCTCACTCCACAGCAGATACTGGTCCAAGATGAATCCTTGATGGGACAGGTAACAGGAGCAACTTCTTGATCAGCAAATAAATCCACAAACTGAGGTGACAGATACTCTGTAACTGGTCCACCCAGTTACAATGACTTGTCCTTCCCTCATTCAAGGCACTCAGTTGATGTTCACACCAAAATCTCCAAAGTTTCTGGTCAAAGCTCCCAAGCTCCTTCCTTCAAAACCTTGCTGTTGCATTCTACAAGAATTCTAAGAATGTCTATGTCAGCCAGCCAGCTCTGTTTGTTTGTTAAGTTCTATTACACTATGTCACTTTAAGTTGCTGTATTTTGACAATATACCTACCTTATAACTTTTACTATTACATAGGGAGCGTGGTACCTCTGGATGGCTCTCAAGAAGGAAGCATTACCGAGGTCGCCTAGTGGCCTCTGGATGGCTTTTTCTATTTGTAACTCTTCAGCTTACTCTACCCCTCCCCCATAATGATCTAGATTCTTGGTGACATTTTAGGCTCAAAAGGTTTTCTTGAAATAGTTGCTATGCTACTGTTTTTTAAAAAAGCAGTTTTCTTAGTGAAAATTAATGTATCTTGAGTTGATCCATGTGTTTATCAATACCCTCCTCAAGGGGGATTGTATAATTGTCATAAAATTCTAGTTTTATAAAAGTTTTTCTTGTTTGAGAGTAATTTTAGGATAAGAATTTGCTACCTCTCAGAACCCAGGAAGTTAACTGCTTGGAGAAGGCACCATGGAGATACCTGCAGAAACCTCACACTCCACCAAAAGATCCAGAATGAACTTTGGGATGTAGTGAAATTGAACTGTGTGGGGCTGAATGCATTTGTTGTAAATGTACACTTTTATGCCACAGGGGACTGCCTCCTAATTGGCTTTTTGCCAATGCACCTAGCAATCACTGGTTTTATTCTCTTTCCCTTTTATCTCCAAATTATTGCAACATTATGTTTACACGATCCATTGGGGAGACTAGTTTCCCGAAGGATCCCAGGGGGGATTGTGTAATTAGAATGTTACCCTAAAAAACCCCACAATTCCCAGCACCCCATTCTCTTCCTGTCATTATGTGCTGATGTAGATAGGATATAAATTCTGTGGAGTTCCGTCTCTTGGTCTCTTGTCTTCCTGACATGGCTTTAGTGGTGAGGCTTTTTGAGCAAATAGAAAAACTTAGTCACGTGGTTCTATTTTGTTAGATAATAAACTTTATAAAATATAATACTTGAAGTATTAGACATTAATTTAAATCCTACATCATCCTGGTCTTTCCATGTTTTGAAAAAATTAACCTGGGGATGGTAGGTGGCTTAAGTGGATAGAGCCAAGTTTAGAGTTGGGAGGACGTGGGTTCAAATCTGACCTGACACTTCAAATTACTGTATCCTGGGAAAATTACTATATCCAAGTTGCCTAGTTGTTACTGCTCTTCTATCTTGGAAACAATTCTTAGTATTAATTCTGTATAATTTTTGTAAATTCCAAGATTTAAAATTTTTTTTGGGAGAAATTTCAGGAAAAGAAGCTCGAATCAAGAAAGTGAACTGTGTGAAGAAAGTGCCATAAAGAAACTTACACTGCACCAGAAGATCCAGAATGAACTTTGGGATGTAATTGATTGAACTGAAATAAAGAACATTTATTCTGAATGTAAACTCTCATGCCAAAGAGGACTGCCCCTAATTGACTTTTTGTCAATGTGCCTAGTAATCGTTGGTTTTGCTTTCTCCTTCTATTTCCCTCTTATATCCAACTATTGTAGTTTCCTCTTAGAAAGTTAGATCTTCTAGCTAGAAGATCTTTAGAGGTATAAGCTAGTAATATTAAATGATTCATTGGGGAGACTAGTCTCTCAAAGAATCACAGCGGGGATTGTGAAGATAGGATTAACTCCCCTTGACTATTTTTAGCTAAACAAATCAAGAACTTAAAATATCTCTACTTGAAACTAAGTAAGAGAGTTTGCAAGTCACTTACTAGAGTAAGCTCACACCTCCAAAGGTCACTACCCTCCCCCAGGCAGTGCTAGGCAAATTGAAAGACTATGATTGGTTCCCAAAGTGAGGGAGCAACAAGAAGTGATATGGAGAAAACTGCTTTAAAAGGCCAGCTCAAGGATTCAGGGACTGACTCTGCATCAGTGAGCTGGACTGGAGGAGGAGACTTTCCCCCTGGATCCTGCGTCAGCTTGCTGGGTGAGTAGCTGGCTTTCCTTTCCTGGCTTCTGGAGAGATTGGTTCCAGGGATTCCTGCCTTGGCTTTGGAGGAGGCTGTGTTGGTGGAATCCTGGCTGAAGATACTTCTGATTGAGGATTACCGGGGAATCCACATGGAGACAGAGTCTTGGGGAAGTCCTGCTGGGGCTGAGTCTGGCTTCTCAGGAGAAGGGCTGGTAGGCTTATTAGAATCTGTCTCTTTACATTTTTCCACTCTCACTCTTTCCACCTCTTTGTAAATAAAGCTGCTAGAAGTAATTTGATTTAAGCTGTAATATTTTAAATTGGTGACCACAATATTACTTTAGAACGTTTATATTAGCATAAAAACCTAAATTTAAATTCTTACAATTCTAAAACAGAAGGTCAGGGTTAAAAAAATAACTTGTTCATCATTTCTTACTGTGTAATAGTATTCCATCACAATCATATACCATAACTTGTTCAGCCATTCCCCAACTGAAGAATGTCCCCTCAATTTCCAGTTCTTAGCCATCACCAAGAGGGTTGCTACAAATATTTTAGAACATGTAGGTTCTTTTCCCTTTTATTCTTGATCACCTTGGGAAATAACACACAACAGTGGTATTGTTAGGTCAAAGGTTATGCACAATTTTATAAATCTTGAGGCATAATTCCACACTGTTCTCCAAAATGGTCAGATCAGTTTAGTTTCACCAACAGTGTAAGTGTCCCCATTTTCTCACACCCCCTCCAACATTTGTCATTTTCTCCATTTATCATTTTAGCTAATCTGATAGGTGACATGATATCTAGGTTGTTTTAATTTCATTTTCTCTAATCAATAATGATTTTGAGTTTTCATATGACTTGTATATAGATTCGACTCATCCAAAAGCTGCCTGTTCATGTCCTTTGGCCATTTATGGATTGGGGAAAGACTCATAGTATTATAAATCTGACAAGGTTCTCTATATATTTGAGATGAGACTGTTACCTGAGAAACCATATAACCTCTCCCTCCCCCCATTTTCTGCTTCCTTCTAATTTTGGCTACATTGGTTTTTGTACAATACCTAATTAATTAATCAATTAATTAATTTTTATATTTTTTTAAACCCTTAACTTCTGTGTATTGTGTCCTAAGTGGAAGAGTGGTAAGGGTGGGCAATGGGGGTCAAGTGACTTACCCAGGGTCACACAGCTGGAAAGTGTCTGAGGTCTGATTTGAACCTAGGACCTCCCGTCTCTAGGCCTGACTCTCAATCCAATGAGCTACCCAGCTGCCCCTAATACCTATTTAATTTAATCTAATCAAAATTCTCTATATCTCACGATATTATTTCTTGCTTATTTCTAAATTCTCCTCCTATCCATAAATCTAATTGGTAATGAACTGAATTTAAAAAATGAATGATAAAAAATTTTTACATGCAATTGGGAAATCTTTAATGAAATAAATAAAAATATATCTTTAAAACGAGGATCTGACAAAGAATGACTAAATAATGATATCTTGGGAGAAACTTTGAGAATAGTAAAGTTATTTCCTTCTTTTTCTTCTTTGTTTTATTACTACATGTAATTGGGGGTATGGCTACAACAACAAGAAGCATTATTTATTAAGTGCATACCATGTACCAAGCTCCATACTAAGAACTGGGGATACAAAAAAAGGCAAAAAACTCCCTGCCCTCAAGGAGCTTACAGTCAATAGGGGAGACAACATGTACATAGCTGTATAAACCAAATATAAATAGGATAAATTGGAGATGAGCAAAAGGAGGAAGTTTCTCGCATTAAGCAGGATTGGGAAAGGTGGGGTTTTAGCTGGAATTCAAAGGAAACCAGGAGGAGGTAGAGATGAAAAGGGAGAGATTTTTGAGCATGGAGGACAGCCAGTGAGAATGCTCAGAGTTCAGAGATGGACTGTATCATGCAAATGTTGCTAGGCCTTTCTCCAAGAGGACCAGTGACATCACTGGTGATAACTTGTGAATTGAATTTAAGTGAGGCAGAGTTGCATAGTCATTGGTCGCACCCTCTCTTCTCACCCTTAGGAAGCTGCTGGGGTGTTTTTCTTCTCCCTGCCTCAGTTTCTCAAATTTTTGCCATGAATTCGGTCTTTTGGCATGCAGCTGCATTGCCTTGAGTAAATCTGTCCTGCATTGGACTAGATACCTCATGTTAGCATGTGATGTCAATTGTAGGTCATGGTGGACCATGGGCCATGCAGTGAGATAAGGGTTCCAGCGAGTCTCAGCCAAAAATTTTTCTTTTTCAGAGGGTGAATAAAATTCCCCTCAAAGAAACTCCATATCATCAAAACTGGGGTTAAAGAGAGTGAAGACGTGCTTCATTTCTTTAATACTCTTGAAGAGCGAGAGGAAGAACTTGGGGAAATGTCTCCTCAGCACCTCAAGATCATTTGGGGTAAAGGCCTTGTAAGATTTAATATGGACAATACCCTCCCCAGGTTGTAGGATGGTTCTGTCTATGATAGGAAGTACAGATACCGTGGTCTCAGAGGTTGGTTCAGTAGCCAGTGTCTGGGTGTCCTTAGTAGCCTGTGGTTTCTTCTCTGATTTGGTAGCCCCTAAATACTTGGTTTCTACAATCTCCAATTGGAGGATTGTATGTTCGTCTAATTCTTTCCCTTCCCAGATCTGTTTAAGGACTTGGAAAAGAAGTTTCATGTTTTCAAGCATTTCTAGGGAGAAGGGTCAGGTTTTGTGGTAAAGGTAGAGCCAAAAAGCAGCCAAAGATGTGAAAGCACCCTCTTCAGTACAATTAGGGACTGCACAACAACGAAAACTAGAGCCATGGCTGAAGGAATGAAACATGAATTCTGCCAATGTTATGGCACACCATTTGTAATAGTCATAGATCTCTAGTATGTGGTGAATGAATCTAGGCACCTTCTGAAACCAAAAGTCTAGTGCTACCTGCATGATAGATGTTGTAATTAAATGGGGTAGAGACGGAGATAGAGGGGGGGGGGTAGACTGGATACTACCACTGCCAATTGGGAGACAGCAGTGGCAGCTCAGATATGTGGTTAGAGCAAGAGATCTGAATCTTGCCACCTAGCTAGATGTTGTGCCACCTCCCTCCTTTATAACAGTGCCCAGGCAGGATCCTTCTGGTCAATGGATGAATCTCCCTGTCAGGTCCCACCTGGGGTTGATTAATGATAGTTATTGGGCTCTATTAGCCTTGGACACGTTTATCTGACTGTGTTGCTCCCTTCCTAGAGAAGTGATGAAACAACCACTCCAGGAAGGTACTTGAATAGCTTTATATTTCTAGCAAAGAAGGAATATTAGGAAATGGGGAGAGGAATTGGGAAACCCTAAACTAATGTTGATAATAGTAATCCCTCAGAGCTGTAGGCAAGTGAGTGATTCTGGCTTAATCTAGCTCCTCTGGCTCAGCCTGGCCACAGCCAAACCAGAGCAAGCAAGCTGTTGTTAGATGTCTTCAGCTTCTTCTTCTTGCCAGATGTTATGCCTTTTACAGCCTTCAGGTACCACCCCTTTCCACCCTCTTCTTCTTCTCCTGCCCACTTCCCAGATCCCTCCTGGGCCCTGGGATACCGAGATAACTAAAGATGTTTGAATTCCTAAATATCTAGGGAACAGTAGAATAAGAAAATTGATGGTCTGGGTACAGGTAGGCAATGTTAATCAGGTACAAGACAGGAGTTCTTGCAAGGTTGAACCAAGCAAGTCACAAATCCCAATAGACCGGGGTCCACAGATCTCAGGTCCAAGGGAAGTGAAAGGAACCAAAAGCCAGGGCTGCCAGGGAATTTATACCCCTCTGGCCAACCGCTTTCTCCCCTGTCCTCATGCCCTCTGGGAACATTCTGATGTTCAATGGCCTTCACCTGTCAATCAACAGTGAGACTCTCTGCTCCCAGAGTTTCAATATAACACAGACCAGAGCAGCATAGAGAAACTGGAAATTATGAATAGCACCCTAGCAAATCCCATTTTGAAAATCTTTGTAGGTAGTTGACCTAACTGTGCTCGCCAAACTGTAATAAGGGGGGTAAACAAGCTGATAATTAAGGGAGTGCTGGGGGTACCAGTGAGTCTCCTGGGCCAGGGAGCCTACAACTACAGTATATGTTGATCTGAGACAGCCAGGGATGTATAGGCTTGAGCTGAGATGTCCAGTCAGTCCCCCTGTTGTCTGTAGGCTCCTTTAGGGTGAGGAGTGAGGAGCCCTTCCCTGCTGGAGAGAAAGCAGAACCAACAGGAAGTGAAGCTGACTTACTTCCTGAATAAATTGGATGCCTGGTCAAAACCCCCTTTGGAGACAAGTGGTTACTATTCTCCCTCTCCTCAGCCCTCAGCCCTGGAAGATGTTACAAATGACCATGAAGCTCTCAGTATCAGGCTAAGGGTTTATTTAAACACAAAGGAAAACTGAGGGAAGAGGGTTTGGGACTGGAGAAGCTGTTGCTAAGGGTGACTGGCCAGTATTGGCAGAGGGCCTCAGAAGGTAAGATCAGGCTGAGGGAACCAGCCCCTCAGCCAGGGATAATTTCCACTGCCCTGATGTTAAGTGGTCCACCAGCTAAACAGATGAAGTTGATGATTAAGTTTAGGGGTGTCCCTGGCTAGGCTGACCTAAACTAATTCCTGCCCATGTTCCACAACCCACCAACTGCACCTCCAGGGGCCCCAAGGGGAAGTCCAGGATGTCTGGGTGAGGTCAAGGAAATCAGAACCCTCAGGTTGGTTCTCCAGGGATATTTATAGTCCCAGCTCCAACAGTCACATCTTGAGGCTGGCACTTGCTGGGCCAAAGTTCCATTCCCCTAACTGCCAGGATTGCCTAGGGTGATTTTGCAAATGCAAGAGATCTTACATCAATCCTGCATTACACCTCTGGAGTCACCAAAGTCCAGGAGTGATACTACCATACAACAAGAAGCAAAAGCAGGGTAGCCAGATGTCATGTGTTGTGTAAGGAAAGGCAGGGAGGTTGATGCCATTGGATGGAAGATTATGTGGAAGAGAGGAAGGTATAAGAAGACTGGAAACAAAAAGAGGTAAGGTTATGAAGGCCTTCAAAGAGGATTTTATGTTTGATCCTGATGGTAACTGGGAGCCAATGGATTTGATTAAATGGGGTGGGAGTGACATGTTGTTATATTAAAAGGAGGCACTACTATCGATTTGATGTATATGAAGATGGAGTACAGAGAGAGGATAGGATGGCACCTCTCTATAACAGTTGTCCAGGCAGGATCCTTTAGGTCAATGAATAGTGTCCCTTCAGGACCCACCTGGGGTTAATTGATATGAATTATTGGGCTCTTCAGCTGAGGTGACGTTGTAATCTGACTGCGTGACTCCCTTCCCAAATAGACTTTGAATAATCAATTCAGGAAGGTACTTTATAACTTTAAATATATTTGGCAAAAAGGATAATGGTATGGGAAAGAGGTATTAGGAGACCCTACTTTAAATTGATACTAATAAATCTCTAACTGCAGGCAGATGAAGGAATCAAGATGATAGCTTCTCTCTGGTACAGCCTGGCCAGGGCTACACCAGAGCAGGCAAACTGCTGGGAAATTTTCAGCTTCTTCTTCAGTAGATCTTAAGCCTAATCAGTTGAGATATCCACCCTTTGTCCACCCTCTTCTTCTTCTCCTGCCCATTTCCCGGATCCCTCCTGGGCCCTGGGAAGCCTAGATGACTAAGATGATGGACTTCCTAACATCTAGGGGCAGTAGAAACAGAGATGGTGGTCTGATGCAGGTTGATGAAGGTACAGGAAACACAGGAGGAGCCTGCGGGGTTGAGTTTGCAAGTCTCTATATCCCCAAAGACCAGGATCCCCACTGATGTCTAGCCTCAGGGACGGGTAAAAGCCCCAGAACCTCTGCCAGGGTTCTCAACTGCCCTCTCCTGAGTCCGCGTGCCTCTCTGGGAACATTCCATCCAACTGATTTACCTGTCAATCAACAGTGAACTTCAAGCTCCCAGAGATTCAATATAACAATGTTCAGGCCTGTTTTAGGAAGATCATTGTCATGGTTTCCTTCCTGCCTTCCTGATCCTTAAGTCTCCTTTGCCAGATCACCATGTATATGAAGTTATGGTGCAGTGGATAGAGTGCTGGATACGGAGTCAGGAGGACCTGAGTTCAAGTCCAGCCTCACACAGTTACTAGCTATTTAACACTGGGCAAGTCATTTTATATGCCATTTTCCTCAAATGTAAAAATGGATAATACTTGTATTTAACTCCCATATAGCTATAAAGGTAAGATGACATTTTTAAGTACTTTGAAACATTTAAAGCATTATGTAAGTGGTAGATATTATTATTGGGCAACTAGGTGACACACTGGTAGTGCTGGGTATGTAGTTAGGAAGTCTTGAGTTCAAATCTTACATCAGACATTTACTAGTTGTTACTATGGGCAAGTCACTTAAACCTCTGCCTTAGCTTCCCCATCTGTAAAATGGGGATAATACTATGCTTACCTAACAAGGCTTTTGTAAGAATTCAAGATTATATTTGCAAAGTGCTTTGCAAACCTTCAAAATGCTATATAAATTCTAGTTACTATGCATCTTAGGTCTCTTTCCCAGAATTTCTGTTCTCTCTATGGGATCCTAACTTATTTTTACTCTAAATAATGTTGCTCTGAATGTTTTTTTGAGAGAAAGGTTTGTTTTTTATAACACTTTAATAGTCTGTAATCTTCAAGAGATGGGAGAGGTGGACTGACTGGATCATACCAACATGAGCTGGTGTAAGTTGGAGCCACTCCTATAGAATAGTGCACTCTCTGGGAGGTTTTGGTAAGACTTGAGGGTGGGAGTGGAGTAAGAGACTCTTTGTGTTCTGGGTGGTAGAGGGGAAAGCAAAGAAACACCTCAGATTTAGAGAGGGAAAAGTGAATCTTGATTTGATAGGAATGGGGTGAAGGAATTACAAAATCACCATTTTCAGAACTGCATCAAAGAAACCCTCAGACCCCAAGCTCTACTTAACACTGGGATTAGGTGGGTGTTGGGGGAAGGGCTGGTGCTCTACAGAAGGCAGGAGTAGAGGGGGTAGGGCTGGGCATTTGTGAGGTTTCAGTGTCATATTGCAAAAGCTTTCTTAATCAAGTTTCAATCATTTGCTGTGTGAAGGAGGGAGGTGGCTGGGAATATGAGATCTCAGGAAATTGTTTAGAACAACTACTATGGGGAAACCAGACAGGAATATGCCTTCTATGTAGGGTTTAAGTTTAATTCTCTTATGCACCTCTGGCTGAATTCAGTTTGGCAGAGTAGGAAAAACATTGTATGAAAAGTCACAAAATCTATGTTCATATCCAAATTCTATCCCAAAGAGCTGCCTTCCCATCCTTGAGCCTCTTTAGTTCTCAGTTTTCTCATCTTTAAGATGAAGGGACTGGACTAGATGATCTCCTTGGGCACTTATAGCTCTAATTTTTGAAAATCCAAAGAGTTAGGCTTCTTTCCAGTCTAAATTACCTGATGGTTAGTAAGTTCTATTTCTCTCTGAAAGTCTTTCCACATCCATGGCATTCATAATGGTTCTTTCTCTAGTATGAGCCAATAATTTGCTCTGGAAGAAGGCCTCTCCTCAGTTATTATATTAATAAGGTTTAGCACTATTATACATTCCTCAGTGTTGAACAAGTCTTATTCACATGCAGGCACATATTCAATTAATCAATAAACATTTATTATTGTTGTTGTTGTTTTTTAAACCCTTACCTTCTGTCTTGGAGCCAGTACACATTGACTCCAAGGCAGAAGAGTGGTAAGGGTAGGCAATGGGGGTCAAGTGACTTGCCCAGGGTCACACAGCTCGGAAGTGTCTGGGGCCAGATTTGAACTCAGTTTTTCCTGATTCCAGGTGCAGGGCTCTTTCCATTGTGCTATCTACTTGACAGTTCCGATTAGCTGTCTACTATTCATAGATTCATTACATTACCACGGTTTCCCCACAAGGATGCTATCCATTAAGAGCTCCAGGTTCTCTGAGAGAGAACCTCCCCACATTTGTTGTATTCATAGATTTATCTCTACCATGAATTCTATTATGTCAAGTCAGCTGTGAGTGTTGGTGGAAGGCCTTGTTACAGTCAAAACATTTATATGGTTTCTCTCTGGTATGAATTCTCTCATGGCGGGCAAGTTGTCCACTTTGTGGGAAGGACTTCCCACATTCACTACATTCAAAAGGTTTGTTCCCAGCATGTATCATCTGATGTCGAGTAAGGTGTGAATGATGGCGGAAAGTCTTTCCACATTCATTACAATTATACGGTTTTTCTCCAGTATGAATTCTCTGGTGTTCACTAAGTCCTGTGCTCAGCCTGAAGAACTTGCCACATTCAAAGCATTTATAGGTTTTCTCTCCACTGTGAATTGTCTGATGCACAGTGAGCTGTGTGTTCTGGCGGAAGGTCTTCCCACACTCATTACATTTATATGGCTTCTCTCCACTATGAATTTTCTGATGTACAGTAAGTTGTGTGCTCTGGCGGAAGGTCTTCCCACATTCCTCACATTCATAAGGTTTTTCTCCAGTATGAATTCTCTGATGTAGAGTAAGTTGTGAGCTATGGCCAAAGGCCTTTCTACACTCAGAACATTCATAAGGTTTCTCTCCAGTATGAATTCTCTGATGTTCACTAAGTCTTGTGCCTAGGCGGAAGGCCTTTCCACATTCATTGCATTTATAAGGCTTCTCTCCAGTATGAATTCTTTGATGTTCACTAAGGCTTGTGCCCAAATGGAAGGACTTCCCACATTCATTACATCGATAGGGTTTTTCTCCAGTATGAATTCTCTGGTGTGTATTAAGTTGTATACTCTGGCGGAAGACCTTCCCACACTCATTACATTCATAAGGCTTCTCTCCAGTATGAATTGTCTGAAGTGAAGCAAGTTGTGTGCTTTGGCGGAAGATCTTCCCACATACTTTACATTCATAAGGTTTCTCTCCTGTATGGATTCTTTGATGTTGAGTAAGCTGTGAGCCATGGCGGAAGGTCTTCCCACATTCACTACATTCATAAGGTTTCTCTCCAGTATGAATTCTCTGATGTTGAGTGAGATGTGATCCATGGCAGAAAGTTTTCCCACAATCATTACATTTATAAGGCTTCTCTCCAGTATGAATTTTCTGATGTTCAACAAGCCCTGTGCTCAGGCGAAAGACTTTAAAACATTCATTACATTTATAAGGTTTTTCTCCTGTATGAGTTGACTGATGTTGAATAAGATGTCCTTGCTGATAGAAGGCCTTCCCACACTGACCACACTCATAAGGTCTCTCTCCAGAATGACTTCTCTTATGCTGAATAAGACACATCTTCTGAAGGAAGCCCTTTCCACATTCATTACATACAAAAGGTTTCTCTTCACTTTTCTGGTTTTCGCTTAAGTCTGAATTGTCACAGAAATATTCCTCACCTTCTTTAGATTTAGAACATGACTTCTTTGGGCATATTCTATTACATTTTTTAAAGTTTGAGTATATTTTGAGATTCTTTCTATTTATATCACATATAGAGAGATTCTTTCCTGTTGATTCTCTTTGTTGTATTAAAAAAATTGGTCCTGAACTTAAGTTTCCATCATATTTGTCATACTTATGGTTTCTCACTTTATTGGAACATTTCCTCTGGATATTATTTTTTTGCCTGGAACATTTCTTTGTATTGTTCCACTGGTTCAGTAATCTGGAATCACTTGCCTGGTTATCCCCCATCATGGAGATGGAGACATTATTCTTAGTGAGTCTTTCCTGGGATGACTCTTGCTCAGAAAGACCCAGGTTTGGAGATGACTCCTTGGTTTCAGGCCTAGGTTCCCAACCTGAAAAAGATAAAAAATATAAATACCTCTTATATAGCCAGTTTTACAAGTAGCCTATTTTCTCTCTCTTCCATCAATAACTAACACACTTTTCATGACAGAATACTGCTCCTCCTTCTGCCCTTTGAGATCAAGAAAAACCAAACCAAATCAAGTCAGTATTAAATGAATTGGCAAAACACAGGGCTATTATTGCATTTTAAGGAACATTAAGTAAGGGTTGATTTATTTCTAAAAATTATAATGAAAGGGTGAGCAATGGTGTGAAGAACAAGGCCATCTGAATGGAATAAGGACATAAACATGATATTGATGAAGACCATTTGGCTCTCACTAAAGGTATCCTAAAGGAAGTCATGGAGGGCAAAGGGCAGCTGAACACAAATAATAAGATAAATTAATCCAAGAAAGAGGAAAGACAGAAAGGGGGGCCAGGGAAGTGGGCAAAGATAGATTCTTCCAGTGATGACACAGGAAACTCTCCACCAATGTAGGCTGGCACCTTCTTAGCAATGTCTAGAGGTGCCAATATCACTGAGGGGCTAAGGTTTCAGATCACACAACTGGGAAGGGTCAAAGACATGGCTTGACCCAGGTCTTCTTGGCCCTCTGTCCACTTTGGGGCACTACCTCTCTGACCAGGAGAGCCAATTAAGGAAAATTAGGCCATCTTTGGAAGCCTTGTTGTAGTTGAAGGTTCCTTCTACTTGTTGCTCCTTCCTCCCACAGTCCTTCTCTAGCTCAGGTAGGAACTGCTGCCTCTCATGCCTTTAGGCTCCCATACCTCCTCTGGTCCCTTTTCAGTTGTGAGCTGAGCCCTTTGGGGCCTCACATGCTACAGTTTCATTTTCATTCTAGAACTCTACAGAAGACCGTGAACATTTTCATTACCTGTCTCCCTCCACAGTCTTCCTTTGCTAGTGAAACTCTGCCTGGAATCACTCCTACTTCCCCTCTCTATCTCAGTGATTCTGAATCATTGAATGATATGAACTGCTCTCATATAGATCCTGTTCTCTAGCCTCAGCTGCCTGCTCACTTCCTCCTATCCACCTCAACCCAAGCCCCCAAATGCCAAGCTCCAAATCCCGCTCTTTCTACTGTAACCTCTGGAATGCCTGCTTGGTAATGAACAAACTTCTTTTCATTTAAAAATCTCTTCATTTATTCCTCTTTCCATCTTCCAGCACTTAGAGATCTGGTTCCTTACTCCTGACAATGCTTCCTTTGCTACCTTTTCTAGTAACCCCAACTCACTGGTCAGGATTGGAGAGTCAAGATCCTCCTTGCTCCTCATGGCCACTTCCAGATTCTCCCTCCATTACATTATCATTACATTACATCATCACTAAGCAAGCTCTCCAGTTTTGGGGGTCAGTCTAAACTGATAACCCAAACTGGGCCCTGGTGGTCAATCTCTCAACCCTCAGGTCTCTCTCAATGCATTCAGCACTTTGTGTATAGTCTTTCCACCTCAAAGCTTTCCCTCCTGATAAAGAAGTTCAACATACCAATTGATAAGGTCCCTCAAATACCTGATCTCCCCAATTTTTCAATCCACTCTACTCCCATCATCTATTTCTCCATTCAACCTCAGCTACACAAGAGACAGCCATACCCATGGTCCTGTCCATGTGTTCCACTTTCCTGGATAGGGGCTCAGTGATTCCTCCATCTGATCAGAATCTTTTTATCATTTCATTTTCCCCTATGCCTTATGACCCCTAACCCTGTTCTTTAACCTCACCAGGACTTTCATTCCTTACACCTGTTTTTTTTTCCAGGCCATCATTTCTGCAGTGGCTGTTTTCTTTCCTTCCCTGTTGTGATCCTGTTGGTGAACTGATTCATTTCTATACTATCTACTACTTTTGAGTTCCTTGCACCTTGCTAAGTTTCAACCCTGGATTCTTTTTACCATGTACCTCCTTCATTCAGCAATAAGCTACCGAATAAAGACATTTGATGGTCTACCTAAAAAGACACATAGAGAAGCTATAGAAATGGGAGGATGTGGGTAGAAGCTAGCAATCCCACATGCCCCTTGATTCTCAGTGCTTGCTGAGCAGACTTCTCTGCCTTCCATGGGAAGAGAACAAACAGTAGGTGCCAGATAAACACAGTGATGGCCTCCCACCCAGCTGCAATTCTCTTCTTGTCTACCCACTGCTGCCTTTTGCCTACAAAATATACATTTCTTTCATCCTACAAATCTTATGAGAAAAATCCATTTGCATTACATTCCCACTCTCTCCTTCCTTGATGAACTCCTTGTCAAGAATTGCCAGCTCTGGGTGGCTCTTATTAGGATGCAAGCGCTGAAAAGAATTAAGTGGGGGCCAGGTGGGAGAGTGTAATACAGCTACATATTAATCCTTAAAGTTTGATTTTTATAGAGAAATCTCTGCTAAATCATTGTAGCATTATATCATCTCAGGAAGCATCTCTAAAGAATCTTGTTTATGAAGAGGAAGTATCAGAAACCCAAACATCCCAAGGGGTCATGAGTTATTCATTATCTCCTTCACTAGGTCAGACTGACTCCAACAGACTGTCTACAAGAAGTGCCTCCATTTTCTCTTTTGACCCTTGTTCTAACTTTCTACAATATGGCTTCTGACCTCATCATTCAACTCAAACTGCTCTCTCCAGTTACCAGTTATCTCTTAATGGCCGAATCTAATAGCCTTTTTTTTTTTTAACATTTATTAATATACATTTTTAACATGGTTACCTGATTCTAATAGCCTTTTAAAAGTTTTTTTATATTACTCCTCGTTCTTCTTGATATCTCTGCAGCCTTTGACACTGTCATCAGCTTCTCCTGGATATACTCTTTAATCTGTTGCCCAGGCCCTGCTGTATTCTGGTTCCCCTCCGACCTGACTGCCTCCTCCTCAGTCTCCTTAGCTGGGTCTCTATCCAGGTCCTACCCACTAACCATGCATGTGCCATGAAGGCCCACTTTTCTGCTTCCATACTATTGTGCTTAGTGATTTCCTCAGCACTCAAGTTTATAATGATCATCTCTGATAAGGATTCTCAAAATCTATTTATCCAGCTCTAACCTGATCACATCTCCAATTCCTCATTAGAAGTCTCAAATTGGACCTTCTGCCGACATCTTCGACTAACTATGTTTTAAACTAAGCTCATACCTTGCCCCCATGTCCCACATCTCCCTGTCACTATTGAGGGCACCACCAGCTCACAACCAAGGGCCATCTTCAACTCCTTGGCCTTGATCACCCACTGTATCCAATCAACTGCCAATGATAGTTGATTTTATCTTCATAATTTCTTGCATATGTGAATTTTCCTCTCCTCTGACACTGCCACCCTGTGGCATCACCTTACACGTGGACTACTGTAATAGTCTGCTCACTCCTCTCTCAGCCTTGCCTCTTTCCCATCCAGTTTAACTTCCACTTGTGTGTGAAACTGGCCTCCCTGAAGTATAAGTCTGACCATATCACCCTATTCCTTTAAAAAAAATCTTCAGGGGCTCCCTATGACTTCCAGGATCAGAGAGATACCCCTTTGTTTGGTATTCAGAGCCTTTCTCAACCTTGCACCCCTTACTCATCCACTTACCCTGACTCAGCCTCTGTCTCTGGGCATTTTCTCTGGTCATCATCCCCTGTGCCTAGAGACTTCTTCCTCATCTCTTGGCTTCCCTGGCTCCCTCAGGTTGCCTCTACAGGAATCCTTTTGGGTCTCCTTTATTCCTGGTGCCTCCCTCTGCTGAGCACTTTCTCTTGTCTACAGGGTGTTTCCACACAGTTCCCCATCAGACTGGTGCTCCTTGAGGGCAGGGACTATCTCTGGCCTTTCTTTCTTTTCCATCCCTTAGAACAGTGCCTGGCACACAGTAGGTGTTTAGTCCATGCTCACTGCATGACTTAGTGACCATAAAACACCTTTACAGAAGTAAGACAGACCCGAAGAGAATCACAGAAATATCTACTGCTCTTGGCTAAGCTGTGCCAATGTCATAAAAATGACATACCAGAGCAAAGAACAGTCATACCATTCAAACTACCAGAGGATGTCTTTATAGAGCTGAGAAGAGAATTCCTCTAGATGAATTAATTTTAGTGAAACGTTGAAAAAAAAGTTGGAAGAGCCGAGGCCCAACAGTACCAGCTCTCAAACTAAGATATAATGTAGCTGTCACCAAACTTATTTAGTATTGGCGAAAAGAGAGAGAAGTCAATCAGAGGAGCAGGTTAGGTGTAGCAGATATAAGCAAACAGACATACAGTTGGATAAATCCCAAGCCACAACTACTAAGCTAAGGCTTTACTCTTCTCCAAGAATGGTCAGGAAAAATGAGGAAGCAGTCTGGCAGGAATTAAGTTTAGATGAACACATAAGAGGTGTTAAAATCATTATCTGGGATGAGACGGATGCCGCCTTGACTGACAGGGATGGCAGTTGGAAGACTCGGAATGTTCCCAGGTGCCGTGAGCCAGGGGCAAACATCACCTCCTAAGAACTACAGTTGGGGTCTCAGAACTCGGAGCTGAGACTTGAACAAACTTCTCTTGGAGCAAGAACTGGGACAGGGGAGGTGAAGGGTAAAGGGTGGTAGAAGAAGAAGAGGGTAGGTCTGAACCTGAACCTGTAACCTGTGCTTGACTGAGAGAGAGCTAGTGAGCCGTCATTATTTTTGGTAGTAGAGCTGAGAGAATATACAGATCATCAATCAACATGTACATCAATAGCCTTCCCTATTCTCAGGTCAGGGATAGTGAGAGGGTGAAGACCTCAAGCCAGAAGGGAGCCAAGGCCCCCCAGGAGGGCTTCCTAAGGCATGTGTGGAAGGTGTTTGAATGTGTGCACCCCTCCCTCTGGGCTCCTCTGTGCATATGGAAGTGCTCCAGGTCTTCTGAGGTTCAAGTTTAGAATGAACATATAATGGAAGGGTAAAGAAAATGGTCCTCCTGGGTCCCCAGAAATTCCATATTCCTGTTGTTTTAGTGGCCATCTCAAGACTCAAAGCTCAGCTTTGTTCTCATTTTGCCTCTTGTCCTTGAACCCAACAAATTGTAAGCAGAAGATACCTTGCTTCAGAGAGATTTCCCATTGGAAGAGGAAGTCGTGCCATGGGTATCTTTGGTG
The DNA here is from genome assembly GCF_016433145.1 of Gracilinanus agilis. Lineage (NCBI taxonomy): Eukaryota > Metazoa > Chordata > Mammalia > Didelphimorphia > Didelphidae > Gracilinanus > Gracilinanus agilis. The sequence continues at coordinate 798,029,882 of NC_058130.1, read as the reverse complement.
CCTGCCAAGCATAGTTTTTCTTGCCCATGTTTTGGGGATAGGACTGACATTGCTGCATCAATTCACACAACTCTCCCCCGTTCTCTGTGTTCTCCCCCTTCATCACTTGCTTAAAGGCACAAGCACCATCCATTCCCTTCACGTACCCCACAGGCCCCCCTCTCTCCCCATGGATGGGCACCCCGTTTGTTTTCTGTTCTTTTCTACCTCACAAGGATCATGGCTAACCCTCTGGTGTACGCGGGACATCTTCCTCCATGGACGACCTCTCGCTGGTCCCATGAGGACGGGCGGGCACTTGAGGAACTCTCTCCCGTGATCCCAGATGATTCTCTAGGACGCAGCGGCTTACTGTGCGGGTCTTCTCCAGCCCCTGAACGGCCGTTCTCTCTCCAGGATTTAGATGAGTCGGGGTTCCCTAAGCCGCGTGCTCAGTGCTCTTGGTCTGCATTTCTGTTAGCGCATCTTTCTAACGCTGCTGAGCACTTGCAAGTCTTTCTTTGTAAAGTGGTTTCAACGCTAACTCTTGGACAAAGAGACCCAAAGCACCAGAAACACGCTGCAAGCTTTGGAGTGAGCGCAGGCGGAGACAGACACTGCTTTGCCCCATTCAATCAGCAAAGCCGCCAGGAGAGCTGAAGGAAGCGGAGGTGGGTGAGCAGGGCCCAGGCGGAGTGGCCAAGCTGGCATTGGGGCTCCCTTTTCTGCAGGCACCAGAGCTTAACACAGAAGAAGCCGGAGCAGTGGAGCCACCACCGAGGAGCCTGGCCCCGGGCTGACAAAGGACACAGGAGCTGGCGGCTGGATGGGGCAGAGCAGAGGCTCCCACAAACGGGAGTCCGGGCCTGAACGGAGCTCTCACTGTGGGCAGGGCTGCCAAGTCAGGGAAAAGGGGGCACAAAATTCCTTTTCAGGAGAACCTCAGGAGGCCTCAGGGGGAGGAGCTGCGTCCTTTGGGTCGGCCACTGGACATCCAGGTGGAGACGGGAGAGTCCAACTGGAGGATGGCACAGGCAGTCTGGAGGGCCCTCGGCCTGGAGAGGGTCCCTGAATCCATGTGGCAGGTCAGGGCGCCAGGCAGCCAGGGGTCAACTGAGAGGAGAGAGCCCTGGGCAGAGCCGCCACCCCCGGGAGCAGCCAGAAGCCCTGGGGCTCTGGGGAGGGACACTCTTGCCCATGGGCCAGGGAGCTGGGGGGGAGGGGCCAGGGACACCTCCCTCACCCGCACAGCTGCCTCCCGGCCCCCAGAGGGCTTCCCATCCCTCCAGATGCTCCATCAAGTCTGGCTTGGAAAGGGGAGCTCAGGGAGCCGCAGGCAGGCAGGCCGGCCGGCCGGGAGGCGGAGCCCCGGAGGTCACCCCAAGGCCTGAGCCGGGCCTCTCCGGGCATTAACCCTCCCCAGGCCCAGCAGGTTCCCGAAGGTCTCCAGCATCACCTCTCGGTAGAGCTCCTTCTGGGAGGGGTCCAGGCGCCCCCCCCCCCCCTCCGGCTTCGGAGAGAGCAAAGCCGCGCTGAGCTGGAGACCCCGAGGGGCCCCTCTGGGCGGCGCCTCTACCCAGCCTGCAGCCGGCCAGGGCCACAGGGGGACGGGAGCACCCACTCACCAGGGCCTTCCGCGCGGGCCGGAGCTGAGAAGGGTGGAAAGGGGGCATGTGAGGGCGGGGCTGTGAGCCCACCACCCGGGCTCCACTGACAGACCCGGGACGCAGGAAGGGGGGCTGAGGTGTCTCTCCAGGCACCGGGGAGGCACCGAAGGCGGAAGAGGGGGGCCCGAGACTCTCCAGGCCAACGTCAGGAGGCCCGTAGCATCGGGAGCTCCCGAGCCCTGGGCCAGATCCAATCAGCAGCGCGGTCGCTCAGGGCCTCACACCTGCTCTCCAACTAGGAGGGGTGGGTGGGAAGGAGCGAGTCCTCTGATTGGCTCCTGGGCGCCAAGGATCAGCCAATGGGCTCGCTCACTCGCTCAGGTGGCGAGGCTAAGAGATGCGGGAGGAGCGAAGGATCAGACTGCGCAGGCGCGGCTCCTCAGGACCAGCGATTTTCTGGCCCCACCTCGCCCCGCCCACTTTCCCTCTTCGTCGGCTCCGAAAACAGGTGCCCGGCGTTCCGGCTGCCCTGTCTGCCCGACTCAGGCCCCGCTCCCACTTACCCCGGTGCCGGCCTCGGGGCTCGAGCCCTGGCGGCGGCAGAGGACGGAAGAGAACCGAGGCTGCTGGACTCGAGCAGGCGAGGAGCAGCCAGTTAGGGGACGGAAGTGTCGTTGCCATGGAGACTTCCACGGAAGGCCGCCCAGAGCCTCCTCGCTGTGGCTTCTGGGAAACATAGTCCCTGGGCCCCCGGGGCGTGTGCGCACGCGCAGAGTCTGGAGGCATCTAATTGCACCCGGACTCGGAGCTGTTGTAGTGCGACCCTAGGTTGGACTTTGATGGTAGCGGGGTGGGTGGGAGCCTCCCGGGCCACTTACTCGGCCCCGAACCTTCCTGGACAAATCATGCGTGTGTCCGCTTGGAGGGCCTCTCCGCCGGGATAGATCGCAGCCTGTCCTGGGTCCTCCCCGGAGTGGCCCCGGGCATCCTTCGCCCTGGGCATCCTTCGCCCTTGGCCTCCCCTGGTTGCTGCTGCTCAGGAAGCAGCCGCGGCCTCAGCCCCGCCTGGAATCCGGAGGGGCCCTGGAGGGCAGGGCTGGCTCTCCGCTGTTTGCACCCCCGCGCTGCAGGCGCCAGGGGCTGCCTGACTCCTCGTTCTAGTCCAGGCTCCACGGTGGGGGCACAGATGGGCGGGAAAGAGGGTTCTGGAGGGGCAGAGAGCCTGGAGACAGGAGGTCCTGGGTTCAAATGAGGCCTCAGACCCTGGCCAGCGGGGTGACCCTGGACAAGTCACTTGACTCCTTGCGGCTCTTCTGTCGGACAGACGGCTCAAAAGGCTCTGGGGAGCCGCTTAGGATCCACACAGCCCCTTCAGCGTTTCCCATCGCTCTCCCCTCTTGATTGCCAAGCCAGTCCACACACTTGAGCCCGACACTCTCCGGCCCTGGCGTGGTTTGCCATTTCCTTCTGTTCATTTTTCAGATGAGGAAACTGAGGCAGGCAGGGTGAAATGACTTGTCCAGGATCATGGTGAGGAAGTGCCTGAGGCCTAGCAATGGGCTTTTGTCGTTCTATTGGTGCTTGGAGCCTTTTTGGCCTAGGGTGCTGGGGGAGTTGGCCATTTCTCTCTGCAGCCCATTTGACAGATGAGGAACTGAGGCTGCAAGAACCCTTCCAGGGAAGCAGGAACGAATCAGGAAAAGGCGGCTTCCAGACCCAGGCCGGGCCCAGAGCGGTGGGGAGTGCCGAGTTGGCTTCGGACAGCTGGGTCGAGAGGTCTGGAGAGCAACACGTGTTGGAGGGGATGAGGCAAAACTTGGGCACTGATGCATTGTTGGTGGAGCTGTGGATTGGTCCAGCCATTCTGGAGGGCAATTTGGAACTCCGCCCAAAGGGTGCTAAAAGATTGCCTGCCCTTTGACCCAGCCACAACACTGCTGGGGTTGTACCCCAGAGAGATCATAAGGAAAAAGACATACAGAAATATTTATAGCTGGGCTTTTTGTGGTGGCAAAAAACTGGAAAATGAGGGGATGCCCTTCAATTGGGGAATGGCTGAACAAACTGTGGTATCTGCTGGTGATGGAATACTATTGTGCTCAAAGGAATAATAAACTGGAGGAATTCCATGTGAACTGGAGAGACCTCCGGGAATTGAAGCAGACTGAAAAGAGCAGAACCAGGAGAACATTGTACACAGAGACTGATACACTGTGGTACAATCGAATGTAACTGACTTTGCTACTAACAGCAATGCAATGATCCAGGACAATCCTGAGGGACTTAGGAGAAAGAAGCTCTCCACATTCAGAGGAAGAACTGTGGGAGCAGAAAGGCAGAAGAAAAACACAGGATTAAGATCACATGGTTCAATGGGGATACGATTGGGGTTTTGGCATTCAGAGATCATTCTACTACAAATATGAATAACAAGGAAATAGGTTTTGAACAAGGATACATGGATAACCCAGTGGAACTGCTTGTCAGCTCTGGGAGGAGGGAGGGAAGAGGGGAGGGAGACAACATGAATCATGGAACTTTGGAAAAATACTTAAAAATGAAAAAAAAAGTGGGCTGGGGCAGGAAAAGGAGCTTCCCCCGGAGCCGGCATGGAGCACAGTCCCCATGCTTTGGACGAACAAACCTTCACCTCCTAGATAGTCCTGGAGGAAGAATGAGACTTTCCAGGCTGGGGCTTTTAAAGACACAGTCCATTCCAGCTCTTCAGACCATGGGGAGGCTGCTCCACCTTCCTTCATTTCCCAGCATTCATCAGGTTGCTTCTCACAGAACAGTGTCTTGCATTCCTATGCAAAAATTGGTTAGCCTGTCTTCCTTCAATTGATGAGACTGTTTCCCCCCAAAGCCTCCCCTATTCTGAAGTTCCTTGTGTGCAATGAGAATTTTGTATCCCAGGACTCAGGTTCCCAGAATCCAACGTTCGTCCTTCCCTTTTGGAGATGAAGTTTCTGTAACCCCAACTCCCCTCCCCGCTTCTCCCACTCATGTGGTCGGGAAAAACATCTCTTCACTCAGGCTTTACTCTTCCTCCACTTCAAGCGAGGATGAACAAACCTTAACCAACAGAATCCTTTGAGTCACTGGACATTAACTCAGATCTTACACGTGCTCCAGGGGCCTCCCAGGCAGTGGGGCTCACAACCTCGGAGTTGGCCCCGATTCCTCCCAGCAATCTGTCCCTGAGCCCTGTCAAGGCCATCTTTGGAGCATCTCTTATAAGCAACGCCTTCTCTTGGAAGTGTTATATTAAAATGAAGATCTGCTATCTTTTAGATGTATATATAGAGTACAGAGAGAGGATAGGATGACACCTCTCTCTCCTATAACAGTTGCCCAGGTAGGATCCTGTAGGTCAAGGTATGTTATCCCTTCAGGACCCACCTGGGGTTAATTGGTATTATTAAATTGGGCTCTTCAGCTGAGGTAACGTTGTAATCTGACTGCGTGACTCCCTTCCGAAATAAACTATGAATAATCAATTCCGGAAGGTACTTTAAAACTTTAAATATATTTTGGCAAGAAGGATAACGGTAAGGGGTTGAGGTATTAGGAGACCCTACTTTAAATTGATAATAATGAATCTCTAACTGCAGGCAATGAAGGAATCCAGATGACAGCTTCCGTCTGGTCCAGCCTGGCCAGGGCTAAACCAGAGTAGGCAAACTGCTGGGAAATCTTCAGCTTCTTCCTCTGTAGATCTTAAGCCTCATCAGTTGAGATGTCCACCCTCTTCTTCTTCTCCTGCCCACTTCCCGGATCCCTCCTGGGCCCTGGGAAACCTAGATGACTAAGATGATGGACTCCCTAATATCTAGGGGCAGTAGAAACAGAGATGGTGGTCTGATACAGGTTGATGAAGGTACAGGAAACACAGGAGGACCCTGTAGGATTGAGTTTGCAAGTCTTTTTCCCAAAGACCAGGATCCACACTGATCTCTAGCCTCAGGGACAGGTAAAAACCCAAGAACCTCTATCAGGGTTTTCAACTGCCCTCTCCTGAGTCCGCATGCCTCTCTGGGAACGTTCCATCCAACTGATTCACCTGTCAATCAACAGTGAACTTCAAGCTCCCAGAGATTCAATATAACAGGAGCTGGCACAGATCTGGTTCAAGTCCTCGGCATCTTGTGCTCAGACTATTGCAATCGTCTCTCCCCACTCCGGCCCATTGCACTCAGTTGTGAAACTACCTTCCAGAAGCATCTCCACTGGTTCCTCCAGGTCAAACAGAAAGTTCTCTGGTGCTCAAGTCCTTTGGGCCCTGCCCCCCTGCCCCCCACTCTCCCAGGCTCCATCCACCTTCCTCCCCTCTATGTGCTTTTCCACGCAGTGCCCTTGGCCTTATTTTCACCGCTCTCTCCCCATGCCTGGAATGCCCCTTCTGGATCTCCTTCTGGGGATGGGGGTGGCAGGTGTCTGAGGGCCCGAAGACAGAAGCGGCGTTGGTGGGAATTCTCCAAGTTTCAGCATTTGTCCTGGCTGGTCTCCACCTTGCCTGACGTTCTAAGGCCCTGCTCTTCACAAGGTTTCCCCATGAATTCTCTGATGCTGAATAAGGTGCTTGCTTAGGCGGAAAGCCTTCCCACACTCGTTACATGCGAATGGTTTTTCTCCCGTGTGGATCCTGTGGTGGGAAGTGAGGACTGTTCTCCAGCGGAAGGCCTTGCCACAGATGCTACACTCATAGGGCTTCTCCCCAGTGTGGATCCTGTGGTGGGAGGTAAGCCCCGTGATCCAGCGGAAGGCCTTCCCACACTCGTGACACTCGTAGGGCTTCTCTCCAGTGTGGATACTCTGGTGCTGGATGACGTGGGCGCTCAGGCGGAAGGCCTTCCCGCACTCGTTGCATGCATACGGCTTCTCTCCAGTATGAATCCTGCGATGGGAGGTAAGCTCCGTTCTCCAGCGGAAGGCCTTCCCGCACTCGGGACACTCGTAAGGCTTCTCCTCGGTGTGAATCCTCTGGTGCCGGGTCAGCTGCTTGCTCTCCCGGAAGGTCTTCCCACACTCGTGACACTCGTAAGGCTTCTCTCCAGTGTGGATTCTCTGATGTTCCGTAAGTCCTGTGCTCCGACTGAAGGTCTTCCCACATTCAGGACAGCCGTACGGCTTCTCTCCAGTGTGAATCCTCTGGTGTCGGGCCAGCTGCTTGCTCTCCCGGAAGGTCTTCCCACACTCGGGACACTCATGAGGCTTCTCTCCAGTGTGGATTTTCTGGTGACGGGAAAGGTGGGTACTCCGCCTGAAAGCCTTCCCACATTCTTCACACTCGTAAGGCTTCTCCCCAGTGTGACTCCTCTGGTGCCGAGAGAGCTGTGAGCTGTGGCGGAAGTGCACCCCGCATTCAGTACATTTATGGGGTTTCTCTCCGGGATGAATCCTGTGACAGGAAGCGACAGAGGAGTTGTGGTTAAAGACTTTCGGAATTCATGGCTTTCAGAAGGTTTCTTGTCACTGTGTATATTCTATCCTGGTCAGTAAGTTCTGAATTATAATTTCAGGGTTGTGGTGCAGTGGAAAGACGGCTGGACCTGGAGCTGGAGGGTTTGGGTTCAAGTTCGGCCTCTGCTACTCTTGGAGGCTCAGTTTAAATAGTTTGCAAAATGAGAGGGTGGTGGTGATGGTGGAATGAATTGGATCATGTCATCTATGGTTCTAAATCTACCATTTTCCACTTTCATTTTATTTGGAAAATATCATTTGTGTGTAGAACTGGGCAGCTTGGTGGCACCCTGGAGAAAGCAAGAGACTTGAAGTCAGGGTGGCCTTAGTTCAAATCCTGCTCCTGACGCTGTCTAGCTATGGGACCCTGGGAAGTCACTGCACCTATTTTTCTCAGTTTCCTCACCTGTAAAATGGGAATAATGCTAGTACCACTTTCCCAGGGTGGCTGGCAGGCTCACTGCTAATAAGAATAAACAGTGATTATTTTAATGATCATCATCATCATCATCTGGTCCCTTAACCTGGGTCTGAAAAACCTGCCAAGCTCTTTCTCTGGGCCCACAAAGATGACACATGGAGAGCCTTTCCCAAGGCTCCAGGTGCCTGTGGACAAAGGGCTGGTCTAGGACAGACGCTCCCGCCATGTTGATCACTTTGGCGATCCTCCATTTTCCGGGAGATTTCCTTCATATGGACTTTAACTTGCCTAGCCTGTTTCTCTTCACCGTCCAGCCCAGGGCGTCTTTCCCAAGGCGATTCTTCCATGGACTTGCCCCACTCTGACGCTGCTCCTCTGGCTTCAAGCGGCACCCCACCGTCTGGAAAGAATAAAGGAGAGACGGACAGACAGATGACAGAGGGAACTGCACTTTCTTTAGTCCTAGCTTCCATCTCGTCCCTTGTGGAACATGATTTTCTAATTCTGTAGGTTAAGGGGAGGAGGAGGAAGCGGGAAGAGGAAAACCATTATGAGACAGTTAACAAAGGCCAGGAATGTGGCCAGAGATGAGAATCTGGCAAGGCTCACCGAGGGGGTGGGAGGAAAGCCCCTAATTCAGATTTCTCCCTTTTCTTCTTATTTTGGCTTCACCTGGCCTAAGAACACCTTTGTCCCACTGGCTCTCTTCCTCTGAGCCCTAAACTGCTCCCTTTCCCTCTTCCCGGAGGGCAACTTATTAACCCTTTCTTTCCCCTTCCACTGACCCTGGGTTCTATTGGTTCTCCGCCTCGGTCAGGCAGTCAAGGACAATGCTTCCTCCTTCCCTCTGTCTTTTGGTAGGCTTTACAGTTTCGCTTTCTGCACCTTTTCCCCAACATAAAATCTCCCCCCCCCCCCCAGTTCTCCTTCCTTCCTGTCTAGTCTACCTTTTTCTCTTTGGGGCCGCAGCTCTTCACACCAAGCCTTCTTCATGGGATGAAAGCTTCTCAATTCCCTTCTCTGGGTTCCCTCTTCTAAACAATGTCTGGGTTCCTGCCTTGTAGATCTTGCCCCCAGGCCTGCACTCCCATCAGTGTCCTTGGGCATGGACGGAGTCCATTTCTACCATTTTCTTTCCCGTCCTCTCTCTGTTAATGCCTCCCAGCCTCCTGGATGTCTGGGCAGGACAAATGGTCTCTTTATAGGTCTTCTAAAAACCCTTAACTTCTGCCTTAGAATCGGCTCCAAGGCAGAAGGGCAGTAAGGGCTGGACAATGGGGATTAAGTGACTTGTCCAGGGCCATCCAGCTAAGTGTCAGAGACCAAAGTGGAACCCAGGTCCTCCTGTCTCTGGGCCTGGCTCTCTATCCTCTAAGGCACATCCACACTTTTTTTGCACACTGCTGTTCCTGTCCGAAGAAGGCAGCAGTGTAGACGGACAGCCGGGGAGTCCCAGACTCAAGACCTGCTTCTACATCCTGGCTGGGTGTCCCTGAGTGTGATGCTCGAGCTCTTGGTGCCCAGCAACCTTCAGGGCCTCTAAGTCTGAGGACACAGAGACAATCACAACAGTCCCTGCCAGAGAGAACTGCCACCAGGGGCAGAGTGCCAGGGCGTGCTCTCCCTGTGACTGCCCCGGGGCAACTGCTCAGCCTCCTTTTGTTTGTGGGACCTGTGGGTGGGGGTGGCAGGAAGGAGCCTCTGCTCACCTCTGCCACTTCCTGCCTGCGTTCTTCTGCCCCAAGGACCAAGCAGTCCCTTCCTGGGCTCTGGGATGGCACCGTGTCCAGGCCCTTCTCTGCCCTCCTCCAGCCTCACAGGCTTCTAGCTGAGGCCATGGCAGTGCCCAGAGATGGGCTCCTGGACGCCTGGTCTCTCTGTGGGTGGCATCACTGGCCTGGCCTGCCATGGACAGGAGGCCGTCTACACGGCTGCCTCTACCCCGACCCTCTGGCTCCAAAATTAGTGGCCAAAGCCAGTGGCCCGCCCTTTCTTGGGCTTCCTCTGTGGGCTGGGGCTCTCTTTTCTTGGTCCTTCTCCTGACTGTCGGCATGCAATGAGCCAATACTTATGAAGTGCTCAGTGTGCCAGGGGCTGCGCTAAGGGCTGGGGTACAAGAAGAGGTAAAAGCCAGCCGTGCCCTCAAAGCACTTGCCATCTAATGAGGAGGGCATACCCAAAGGACTCAGAGGGCAGGTCTGGAAGGAGTTCTGGCTGGGGAAGGCTTCCTGGAGGAGGGGGGATTCCCACTGGGCCTCAAAGGAGGCTGGGAGGTCAGGAGTCGGGTGCTGCCCCTCCTTAGGAGCTCCCACAGATTCAGCGACCCTCTCTGGGTCAACCCTGTGACCCCGTGTCTCTGGAGGCCTCACGTCTCCAGCAGCCCCTCAGGCATCCTGAAGTGGGCATCCCAAGTGGCAGCCGTCCCAGTAGAACTCATGCTCTTCCCCAAACCCGGCCTAGTGACCGCCGGGGGTCCTCCCCGATCTCAGTGTCCAAGCCTGTCGCCACCTTCCCTTCAGCCCCTAAAGTGACTTTCCAGGGACACCCACGGCAGTGAGCCCGGGATCACACACCAAAAAGTGGCCTCCTGCCTGCCTATCTTCTTGCGCCTCCCCGACGCATACTCTGACCCAGGCTGCCCCCAGACAAGAGCCTCTGTCTTCTCTGGCCAGGACCCCTGCCTGGAAGGCTCTCCCTCCTCCACTCTGACCACCAACCTCTCCGGCCTCCTCCAGGAAGTCCTCCCCAGCCCCCTTCAGGCCAGGCCCCCCTCTGTTCATTATTTCCCATTTTTCCTGGTTTGCCCATCATCTCCCTGTTAGACGGGCACTCTGGAAGGAAGGGCCCGGCTTCACCTTTCCTGGCATCCCTAGTGCCAGGCCCCGGACCTGGCACACAGTAGGTGCTTACTTGGTGCCCTGGGCTGCCTCTGGCTCCCTGCACCCTCAGTGGGACGCACCCCTATGGGCAGCCACCCCCTGGGGCAGTGAGGAAGGTAGCATGACCAAGGCTTTGCCCCTGGATGAACATTCCCCTGCCCATGCCCACGGACCCACTCTGCAGACTAAACGAGTACAGGCTTTCTGATCCTGTTACTCCAGGAGCCCCTAAAGGTGCTCCCTGTTCTCCTGACCCTGCTGAGGGGGCAGCCGGGTGTCCATCACTTGGGGGGGCGCTACTAGGAAGAAGAGGCTTGGGGGCCCTCCCCTGGGTCCTGCAGCAGGGAGTGGAGGTAGGATTTGCACTTGGTGCCTCTTGACTCAAGCTCAGGGTCTTTCTCGGCCCTCTCCCGCCCCCAGGAGGAAGGAGAGGGGAGTGAGACAGGGGAGAAAGCCAAGGCTGGGCACAGGGTTCAAAGGCCACCCCACCAAAGGACGCTGACAGCCCAGAAACGTCCTCTCCCGTCTTGGGGGGAGGGTGGGGAGGCTCCACGGCAATGGGCTCCCTCCCAGCCCCAGAACTGGCTCTTCCTATGGGGGGGCCTGTACCCTGCCCCAGGGGAACTACCCGAGACTGTCTCTAAACAGCCCTCGATGGAGAAATGCCAGCTCCAGGGACTCCAGGGCTCACCCCCAGCCATGAGGCCAGCCGATGGCTCAGAGAAGGAAAAGGGTCAATGTTGGTGGGGAAAACTGGGGCCTGGCGGGGTCACTGGGGGAGCCGGCAGCCAGCCCGGCCATTTGGGGGGCGATGTGGATCCGCACCCCGAGGGCCGCAGCTGTGGAGGGGCAAAGAGCCGGACGGAGGGGGTCGGGGCTTGGGGAGCGCCGGGGCCCCCTGAGCCGTGCGGAAGGGCGAGCAGGACCAGGGGACGCTGGGGGACAGACCAGGACCGTCCCGACGGCGGAGGACGCCACTGGAGAAAGAAGACGGGGTACCTGGTGGGCCCACGGACGCCTCCTCCGCGCTCGCTCCTGCCGGGCACGGAGCTGGGGGAGAAGAGGGGATGGTGAAGGCCAGAGGGAGCTCCCCGGCCGCGGGGGGGGGGGCCCACAGGGGACTAGCAGACCTGGCCCACGCCCCGGCCAGGGTATGTGGGGGGGCAATGAGGGGCAGGACCGGGGGCAGAGCGGGGCTCCAACAGGGCGGCGTTTGAGGCAGAAGTCCAAGTGCCATTAGGCAGAGGCCGAGGTCAGGGGTCCGGGGTCTGCCCAGATCCTCCCGCCCAAGCAGGGACAAAGCACCGCAGAGAGAGGAAAGCCAGGAGCAGGGAGGGGCGGGGGAACAGAGGCGCCGCAGATGGACTGCCAGGCCGCACCCCCAGGAACCGACCAATGGGCGCGCCCGTTCGCGGAGGGGGCGGGGCTTAGGCGGGGGCCCGAAGCGGATCGCGCCGAAGGATGAAGCTCCACCCCCTTTTCCCTTTCCTGAGGTTCCGAAACCAGGGGTCGGGAGCCCCGCCGCCTCCGCCCTGTCAGGCTTCATCCCCGACTCACCCTGGCTCGGACCCCGGTGGTGGTGGCGGCGG
>NC_058130.1:797986727-798014013 GCF_016433145.1 Gracilinanus agilis | reverse complement strand
GGGGCGGGGGAACAGAGGCGCCGCAGATGGACTGCCAGGCCGCACCCCCAGGAACCGACCAATGGGCGCGCCCGTTCGCGGAGGGGGCGGGGCTTAGGCGGGGGCCCGAAGCGGATCGCGCCGAAGGATGAAGCTCCACCCCCTTTTCCCTTTCCTGAGGTTCCGAAACCAGGGGTCGGGAGCCCCGCCGCCTCCGCCCTGTCAGGCTTCATCCCCGACTCACCCTGGCTCGGACCCCGGTGGTGGTGGCGGCGGCGGCGGCTGAGGACGGAGCGGAATGGAGATAGTCACGCGCGGGCGGAGGGAGAAGCGGAAGTGACGACGCAGGCTCCCACGCTCCTCCCGCCTCCTCAGTTCCAGCTTCCAGCCCGAGAACGAATCGCTGACCTCCAGGCGCTGCCCATCTCCGTTTCTATGACTACCGCGCTAGCGAGAGAAGCGGCCCTCTGGAAGGCAGGGCCTTCTGGGAAATGTAGTGCCGTGAGGGCGAGGAGTACGGCGAAACTTGTGCTCCATCACGATGGCCCCTGCTGGTGTGGCAAGGAACCAGTGCGGGACGCGACGTCGTCCAGAAGGGCCCTCGGGGGGAAGGACGGAAGGAAGGGCCGGATGGTGACCCTGCGAGTGGACAGTCCGCAGGTCCGGCGGGGGCAGGGCATGGGCAGAAGGCGGAGCCTGGGCTCTTCCCGGCCAGCGTGAAGCCCGACCCTGCTCTAAGGCTGGGGCGTCAGTGTGGAGCCCCACCGCCTGCCCTTCAGGGGAGGGGGGTGGGTCAGGGAAGGAAGCGGGGCAGACCCCAAGGGCCCAGCGGGAGGGGGTGCCGGGGGCGGGGTTGGAGAACGGGGAGACGCTCCAGCTGGGGCTGCCTGGGAAAAGAATCTTTATAAAGATTCCCCAGCCTCGGCCCTCCCTCATCCTCCGGAGGCGCGGGGAGGCGTGTCCTTGGGCGCCCCTCCCTCTGACCTCTAGGAAACTTGCTGCCTGCTTAGTCAGTTCGTTGAAGTCTTGTGATCGCCCCGCATCCCTGTACAAGTGGTTTACCATTACGGGCAGACTGACTTTGCCCCAACCCCAAAGCGCTGCTCCCTTGCTTGGCTTGGAGGACTTCCTTTTGAGTTCTCACTTCCTCGAGGTCTCTGCCTCCTAGAGATTCCCTGGGTCAGTTCCTTTAATTGCCTAATTCCCAATTGCTTGCTCCCTAGAACAGCTCCACCAACAATGCACTGGTGTGCCTGCCTTCTCAGCCCCTCCCCCACATTCCCATCATATGGCATCTTGGTCAATTTGCAGGATGAGGTGGAACTTCTGGCTTATTTTGACGTGCATTTCTCTTACTATTAGGAACTTGGAGCACTTGATAGGGTCACTAGTTTGCTCTTCTTTTGTTTCTATGTTCTGGGACCCCTTATCTACAGAGAAATGGCTTTGGGTTGTTTACAGATGGGTGAATTATGCATCTATATGTTTTGGATACCAAACTATTATCCAAGACATTTAATACAAAGGGCCCTTCCCCCCTCCCTTAGATGCATTGTTTGAGCAGCTTTTGGGTTTCCCTTCCTTGGTCAAGCATCCACCTCCTACCCAGACTGGTGAGCCGTGTGTGAATTTTAATAAGCAGGCCAAGTATCCACTTTTTAATTTTCAATCAGTGCCATGGAGAGGCCCAAGTGGAAGAGAGTTAAAACTGCAGATGTCGGGCAGCTAACAGGGTTAGCTAACATGGTGGATAATGGTGGGGCACATCTCGGCAGGATAGAAAACTGGACAGAATCCAGTAAGACTAAAGTGAATAAGAACTGACTCCCAGGTGGAAATGGCATGTGTGGACAGAATCTGTAGCTTGTCTGTGCATCAAATGTCTTGGATAATCGTCTGGCATCTTGGAAAGGTTGAGGAGGAAGGCAAGATCTGTGAAGAACACAGTAAAGCTCTCCAAATTAAACCAACACATACTTGGACATCCGGGGACTTGAATGGAGGGAATGATGCCCAGAGGGCAGGAGAGTCATACTGCAGTCACCAGAAGCTTGTTGCACATCACAGTCAAGGACATAATTCAGAAAAACTAAAGGATGGCGGGAAAGTGACAGAGGAGCAAAAGTAAAGATGGGCTGGGAGTGCAAGAGAAAAGCAATCAGACGACCTCTAGTGCTCTGCTCCATTGGGCTCACCCCATCAAAAAGCAAAGTGCTGGGGATGTAAAGAGACGGGATCCTGCCCTCAAGGAGCTCATGTTCTATGCAGAGAATATGTATAGTCATTGCAGGGGGGGCAACTAGTTGGCCCTGTGGATAGAGAGCCAAGCCTGGGGACAGGAGGCCCTGACAGGGTTCAAGTGTAGCCCCAGACACTTCCTAGCTATGTGACACTGGGCAAATCCCTTAATCCCCAAATGCCTGGCCCTTACCACTCTCCTGCTTTGGAACGGATACACTGATACTTAGTATTCTAATACAGAGTGTGTTAAAAAAAAGTCAATGTAAGGCAATTTTTTGGGGAGGGGAGAAGGGAGGAGGCTAGTAACTGAGGGTCCTGGAGAAAAAGGTGGCATTTGAGCTGAATCTTAAGGAAATTCAAGAATTTGAAGAACCAGAGGTAAGGAGGGAGCACATACATTCCAGGCACAGAGACACAATGGAACACCATATTTGGAATGGTTCAAGGACTACAGAGGTTGAGGGCATGGAAGGAGGAGGCCCAAGGGTCAAGAGGAATTATCTGTATTTGACCCCAAGACAAGAAAGAGCCCTCAGAGTGGTTCAGGGATAAGTGTGAGTGACATGATCAGACCTGAGCTTTGAGCTTCAGGAAAATCCCTTTAGCAGCTTTGTAGGAACAAAGGCCTGAGGGCAGGCACACCAAAGTGGGGGCTGCTGCAATAGACCAAGGGAAAGGGGATGGGAAAAGGCGGGTGGGATTTCAGAAGGACAAGATCAGAGATTCAACTGAGAATTCAAATGCCTTAAATAATAAAGCCCCATTGTTTGAAGTTTGTTTTAAAAATATGTAACAAGACAGCAAGCAAAACAGCTTTTAAAAACCCTTTCCTGTGTCTGGAAGACACTGCACAGTAGGGCAAAGACAACTGGCGTTCAGAATCAGAGGACTTGGGTTTGAATCCAATTTTTTTGGACCCCCCCAGTTCCCTCATCCATAAAATGTTAAGATTTGTGCACCATAACCCTGTAAGTCTATGTCTGTGCTTTTTCTTTTAAAATTAAAAGCTTTTATTAGGAACTTAATATCCCAACATCAATGCAGATATCTAAACTTGCTAAATAAATGTTCATTGAGATTAACTTTAATATATAGAGCATGTCATAGCCTTTAATCAGCCATTCCTTATAAGTGATGATCAAGTCTTTTCCTCCTAGATCGTAGGCATCAATAATTATAGCTGGCATTTATAGAGTATTTAAGGCTTGCAGAGTACTTGATCCCCTCAGCAACATGGTAGGTAGGCACTGCTGTTATATCCATTTTACATTGGTGAAACTGAAGCAGTGACTTGCCCCTGATCACATAGCTACTAAGAGTCTGAGGCCAGATTTGAACCCAGGTTTTTCTGACTTCAGGCTCTGGGCTCTATCCACAATGCCATCTAGTTGCCACTCTTCTAGTTGTTTTCTTTTGTGCTCTTTTATAAGTCTTTCTAAATTTCTGATATTAAGATTTTAGCTTCTGAGGAAAGAATTCCCCCAGTGAAGACATTCCTTCTATCCATTATGAGTTATTTGACCTGGAAAAGTTGGGACTTCTTGGGAAAGGTCTTCCCAAATTCATTAGTCATAAAGTTTCTTGCCTGAATGCAATATTCCCTGATATTGTACAAGAAGAGAGTTCTGATGGAAAGTTTCCTCATGATCACTAGAATGCTGTTTTCTTCTAGTGTGAACTTTCTGAAGTTGAGTATTTTGAACTCTGCTGAAAGTCTTCCTACATTCAACACATTGCTAAGTTTTCTCTGCATAATAAATTTTCTAATGTTCATTAAGGCTTTGTGCTCAAAAGTCTTTCTCATAATCATTATGTTTGGATAAAGTTTCTCCCTTTTCTGATGCTAAGAAAGTCAATGCTGGCCTTCTCACCTTCATAATGTTTCTTTCTCATGAAGATTTTCTGATGTGGATTAAATTTTAAGCTTGGGTTGAGCACTATCCTACATTCAATACATTTATGAAACCTTCTTCCAAGTAGAAATCTTTGGATGTTCAGTATTTTAAAATTCTCTCTGAAAACCTTCCTATATTCAACACACCGATACATTTTCTACCCAGAAGTGACACTCTGCTCTTCATTCCATTTTTTTACTTTCTCAGAAGTTCTTAGCATAACTATTACACTGATAATGTCTTTATCCAGTACAGGTTTTCTGTGCTTTGGCAGAACTTCTGCCTTCATAGGGTTTTTCTCTAGCACCTATGTCAGTGATTCCCAAAGTGGGTGCCACCACCCCTTGGAGGGTGCTGCAGCGATCCAGGGGGGTGGTGATGGCCATAGGGGCCATTTATTTTTCCTATTAATTGCTATTAAAGTTTAAAAAAATTAATTTCCAGGGGGAATAAGTAATATTTTTTCTGGAAAGGGGGCGGTAGGCCAAAAAAGTTTGGGAACCACTGACCTATGTCCTATGTTAAAGTAAACATTGCTGTCCTTAGATGGGAGTCTTCCCATCTGAGATTGTTCTGCAAATAAGAATTTTTGGATGGAGTGACCTTCTAGATTCACTTCATTTATAGGACTTCTCTCTAATGTGAGATTTCTGATGTTGAGTCCTTTGTGTCTTTACACTGAAGGACTTCCCACATTCATGGCATTCATAAGGTTTTTCCCCTGTATGAGTTCGCTGATGCTGAGTAAGGTGTGAGCTCTGGCGAAAGGCCTTCCCACATTTTTTGCATTCATAAGGTTTTGCTCCACTATGAACTCTCTGATGTCGAATAAGTGCTGAGCTCTCCAGGAAAGTTTTCCCACATTCTTTACATTCATAAGGCTTTTCTCCTGTATGAATTCTCTGGTGTCGAGTGAGTTGTGTCTTCAGACGGAAAGCCTTTTCACATTTATTACACTCATAAGGTTTCTCTCCAGTGTGAATTCTCTGATGTACAACAAGTTGTTTGTTCTCATTGAAGGCCTTCCCACATTCACTGCATTCATAAGGTCTCTCTCCAGTGTGAATTCTTTGATGTAGAGTAAGTTGGGCACTACGGCCAAAAGCCTTATCACATTTATTACATTTATAAGGTTTCTCTCCAGTATGAATCATCTGATGCTGAATAAGTTGTTTTCTCAGGCGAAAGGCCTTCCCACATTCAGAGCATTCAAAAGGTCTTTCTCCAACATGAATTTTTTGATGGCGAATCAGATCTGGTGCCTGGTGGAAGACCTCTTCACATTTATTACATTCATAAGTTTTATTTCTAGGTTGAATTCTCTGGTGGTCAAGGGATTTTGAGCTCTCACAGGTCTTGCTACACTCATTCCATTCACAAGGTTTCTCCCCTGTACGCACTCTCTGATGCTTCTTTCGACTGATCTCCTTGCCACTCGAATCCATACATTCAGAAGATTTTCCTTCTCTGTGGGCTCTCTGAAATTCAGTAAACTGTTTGCACTCAAGGAGTGTCTTCTCAGATTCATTAGGTTTCTTTCTTTTATGAATTCTTTGATGTCGAACAAGTGCTGCATTCTCAAGGAAGGTCTTCTCACATTCCTCACATTTATAACACTTTTCTCCAATATGAATTTTATGATGTCGAATCAGGTCTGAGCTCTGGTGGAAGCCCTTCCCACATTTAATACATTGATAAGGTTTCTCTCCGGTATGAATTCTCCGGTGCCTAATAAGCTGTGAGTTCTGGCGGAAGACCTTGCCACATTTATTGCAGCCAAAAGGTTTCTCTCCAGTGTGAATTCTCCGATGCACTATAAATTTCGAGTTCTCAAGGAAGGACTTCCCACATTCATAACATTCATAAAGTTTTTTCCCAGTACGAATTTTCTGATGTTCGGCAAGTTGTTTGTACTCAAGGAAAGTCATCCCACAGTCATTACATTTGTAACATTTGTCTGAAGCACAAACTTTCTGGGGCTGAATAACTCTTTTCCTGCCTGAAAAGAAAAGCAGATGATTAACACTGTCTCTTGTCCTCCATTTCCCAAGGATGCTGGCTGCTCCCAGGCTTCCCTAACTGCTCTCTTGGGGTGGGATTGGAATGGGTGCAGTTTCATTGGTCTTTGTAGGATATAGATTATGTAAAGGTATAATGACAGACAGTTAATATATTTAAATGAACCCAGATTCAAGATTAAATCATTTCCAAGGACAGTTTAAAAGGGTGTTTGATTTATTGTCATACGAGTGGCTGAAGTTTGAATGAATGAAAGAAATGAAGGAGAACATCTACAAAGAGTTCATGGCTTTAACAACTTAGCCCTTCCATGGGGGAGGGGAAAGGTAAGGAAAGGAAGGAAGGAAGGAAGGAAGGAAGGATGAAGAAAGAGAATACATATGGGGTTGTGGGAGAGAAGGAGATAGTTATCAAGTAAACAGGCTAAAGAAGAAATATAAGGATAAGAGGAGATACTAGGCAGTGAGTAAGCAATGATGAAGACAGAATGGAATTAGCTCTAAGTACTAACCAACTCACAAGTGTGGTAGGGAAGCCTCTTCAGCACTGGCCAGCTCTTGCTCCTTCCCCTTCTATTATCCAGCAAAAGGTTGCCAGACTCATCTCCCTATAACCTTGATGACATCATGACAGGACCCCGTTTCACTGCTGTCCCTCCTGGCATTCTCTCCAGGATAAACACAGACTTCCTAAGGCAGATATCCAGATGCTCTGATTTTCTGCTCTCTCCTAAACGATTCTGCCTTATTTTCCATTCCAAGAGAGGAAAAGGACCATCACGCCACATTTCCAGCTAGCCCAGAATGCTTTCCATTAGTGTCATAAGAGAGAGAGTGTGCGTGTGTGTGACCCAGTCTGGTCCTGAACCCTGTGCCACCTCCTTCCGTGTGACTTGAGGCCATATTAACTTTCCTGGCTGCCAAGTCATGCGTTTTCCTCCTATTTAGCTTCAAGTTTGCCAGCCATCCAGATCTTTCTTTAAAGAGAGGGGCCATTTATCTGAGACCATCTTGTATTTGGGGACTTGGTTTCTGGCACCTCCATTATCTTGGCCCCATGTCCTAGCCTGCCAAATTCTTTCTGGATTGGTCCTGACTCTGCCATCCCACAGGTCTGCCATTCCTTCTAGTTGAGAGTTGTTGGAGACTGGAGAACCATGCAAGTCTATACCTTCTACTGGGATATATTATTGCAATTGTGGAGAGGAGGGAAATTCTCATCCATTCAACAAAGAGAAGTTCTAGGAGACAAAGAAGATTAGTTAGATTATGACGAGCTGAAGAGTTTCTGTAGGACAAAAAGCAAGGCATCTAGGAAAAAAAGGAGAGAGATACAAGGAAGATATTGTCAGCAGCCACATTTCTGCCAACAATCTGATTTCCAGACTTCCTAAGTAATTAAATCAGATCTTAAGGAGGGGTCAAGATTCCAAAGCCAATTCTCATAAGGGAAAGAGATGATCAATAATAACAACCTGAAACACTGTTCTCTGGTCATCAGAAAAGTTAGAATAAACAATTCTGAGGTCCCACAATCTGCTGATGAGATGAATAAAGAGTCAAAAATCTGATAGATTATTGGCAGAGCTGTAGCAGAATAGGCCGTCAGTTATGCTGATGGAAGTACTGGGAAAAGCCATATTTCTAAAAAGCAATATGGCAACTCCCAGCTAGGGAATGCAAGCCATGCCACAATTCTGCTTCTAGGAGTGCATTCTAAAAGTGTTATCAAGAGGAATCCAAGATCTCTTTCAAGAAGTATTTGTCGGCGGGGCTGCTAGGTGGCTCAGTGGCTCAGTGGATTGAGAGCCAGGCCCAGAGATAGGAGGTTCTGGGTTCAAATCCGACCTCACTCCCTAGCTGTGTGACCCTGGGCAAGTCACTTAGCCCCTATTCCCTAACTTTTACCACTCTTTTGCCTTAGAACCAACACACAGTATTGATTCTAAGATAGAAGGTAAGGGTCTTAAAAAAAAATATTCGTGGAGGCAGCTAGGTAGTACAGTGGATAGAAGTGGAGGAGGGAGGACCTGGGTTCAGACACTTCCTAGCTGTGTGACCCTGGGAAAGTCGCTTGACCCTGTTTGCATAGCCCTTGCCCTTCTGTCCTAGAGCTGTTACTGGGACAGAAAGAAGAGATTAAAAAAACAACAGGATTCACAACAATTTTGGGTAAAATGAGGCCACAAAATGGCAGTCTCATAAAGGGGCTATCATTGAACCATATGATTATATGGTTCAGCCATACGAGCTGGGCTTTCCTAATCTCCACACCGGCTCAGCAACGTCGGGGAAATGAGTCGAGTGACTTAGGCTGAAGAAAGGAGGACCTCGGGGCCAGGGATCCTTTTTAAAAACCAGCAGTGACATCCATTTCCTAACTAGACCGATGCAGAAGCAGAAAGGGTCTGCGGCAACGGCTTACTGAAAAACAGAAGGAACGGATGCAGCAGGCCCCGTGCGGATGGCTGCTAAAGGTGAGGGGACCAAGGAGGCGCACAAGAGGAAAGCTGAGATCCTGGGCCGAGGGGCGCACAGGTGAGGAGGCTCTCAGAGGAGGCCTCCCTCCGCCCCTACCTGTGGGCCCTGGTCCAGACTGCCCCGATTCACCTTCCACAGACGCCTCCCCCAAGGGACAAGGACTCATCGGCCTCATCTCTGTGAACTCACCTCGAGAGGCCCGTGGCGGGCTGCCTCCCTTTGGTGTCCAAGCCGCTTCCCCTCGCTCCAACTGGCTGATCACGTCTGGATTGAAGACCGCCAATCCTGCTCATTGAAAATGGAAAAAGGCCGGACACGGAAGCCACCTCAGAACACCAGGACGAAGGCCCGGCCCTTCCCACTCTAGGCACAAACGGGGCGTGCAGGGACGGACGGCTGCTTACCCGGCCCAACGGGGAGACTTTAAACTGTCACCCGGGAGAGCGCAGGGAGGCCGGGGTGGGTTGGGGGCATTCACGGACCTTGTTATCTCAGCAATCAGGGACTCAAGACCACCCCAGAGCCTCACGCTGAGAAATGCTGTCTGCCCCCGAGAGAGAAGCGATGGAGGCTCGGAATGCAAGCCGAAGCCCAGAGACTCCCCTTTCTCGCTTCCTGTTTGAAGGCTCCTCCACAAAATGACTGATGTGGAAAATGCTCGCTGCCTCGGGAAGGGGGACAGAATGGGGGGGGGGGGGGGGGAAGGGAACACAAAAATTGTTTTTACACGGAATTAGGGGAAAATATCTTTCTTAAAAAAGGAAAAATGCTTCGTGGAAGCAGGGTGGAGGGAAGTGGGAACCTGGCAGCCCGATCCATCGTCTGTGCTGCGGGGGCGCAGCCAGGGAGACGTGCAGTGGGGACTCCAGGTCTCGAGGCTCCCTACTCTAAAGGCCCAAGAGGAACTCTGGCAGGGCTCTGGCAACAGGCTAGTGTGTGGTAACTGCTCCTGGGAATCTAAGAAAAGAATTCAGGCACGTCCCATCTCCCTCAGGAGGGAAAGGAGGCCTGCGGGCTCCCGTCTCCAAAGGTCACCCTCAGGTGTCTTCTGGGATACATGAAGCAACAGGTACTGAGCTGGGCCTAGAGATCAGACGCTTCACTTGACTTCCCCTGGCTAAGACGATGGGAACCTCCCAGCCTCCTGACACTGACCTGGGGCTGTTCAGACGGAACTTTGGACCTTTAGGGAGGAAGAGTCAGTCTCCCAGGCGTGGGGCCAAGTGGAAACCCTTCCCTCAAGAACAGGGGGTTCGAGTAGGCCTCTCCTGGCCACAAAGAGAGGCCTCTGCTATCTCCAGGCCAACAAAGACTCCTTCAGAAGAGGCTGTTCCGTCCTTACCCAGGCAGACCACGTTCCTGTAGTTCTCCAGCATCACGTCCTTGTATAATTCTTTCTGAGACCCATTTAAGCTTCGCCACTCCTCCCGAGTGAATTCCACAGCCACGTCCTGGAATGT
The DNA here is from genome assembly GCF_016433145.1 of Gracilinanus agilis. NCBI lineage: Eukaryota > Metazoa > Chordata > Mammalia > Didelphimorphia > Didelphidae > Gracilinanus > Gracilinanus agilis. The sequence goes on along the minus strand of NC_058130.1, from coordinate 798,003,939 downwards.
GATGGATTCCTGAAACACCCCAAACACTCCTATTTACCCAGCAGTCTTGACCTCCGGGGAAGAGCAGGGTAAACGAGTGAAGGAAGGAAGAGGCACTTTTAGGCCCTGACTGTGCGCCAACACTGTACTAGCAGAGGCTGGGGACGCGAAGAGAGGGCCGAGCGCAAGAGGCTTCTTGGGAAGGGTTAGGGAGTGCCCAGGGTTATTCTAGCCGCTGAATCTCCCAGGGAGGAGAGCTCTCTTTCGGCTGGGGCAACCTCAGGGACAGTCATGAATGATAATGGAGCTCCTCAAGGTACAGGCTGCAAGTATTCACTGTTCCTGTTTCATAGACAGGAGGCTGAATTCAGGGTCAGAGTCACACAGAGCCACAGAAGAGCTGCTAAATGGAAGCAAAGTCACTGCGAACCAACGAAGGCATGTCAAAGCACTGAGGACGTGCCCGGCTCCACTGTTCTATGCCAACAGCAAACTACTCAGCGGTAACTTTAGAGGACCAGGCAGAGTAGCAGGCATACTTATGTGGAGAACTAGGCCAATGCCCCCTAAGTGAGCTCACCTAGTCAGGAAGCTTTATCCATCTCCTTCCAAAGGAGCATTTTAGAGGGTTGCAAAATAAGAACAAGCCTATCTGGAAGAAGAGAAGCCCCTGATGGGAAGGAAAATGATGGCAAGAAGGAGGAGGTGGCCCAGCAGAGCTCACACCCCTCAGCGGAGCAATAATCCACGCTGGGTGTTGGGGAACGAGCAGGGAGGCTGCTCCATGGACCACATCAGGCCACACAAAGACAAGAGATGAGCACAAGAGCAGAGAAGCGGAGAAGCCCCAAACCCAGCCCTCGGGGTGGAGACTCCTGATTCGACAAAGCGTGCGGAGAAAACTGGAAACGGGGCGCGGACCCCCAGCCCCTGCCGTCGTCCAAAGAGGAGCTCCAAGTGCGGGCCACATCTCAAACAAGGCAGAGAAGCCACAGAAAGAGGCAGAGGCCGGGATCACAGCGGGCTTGGAGAGCGTGGCAGAGGCCCAAAGGACAATTCCGATGACTTCAAAGTTCCCGCACAAACCAAACTAAGGCTGCTAAAATTCAGAGAAAGGGGTCACTAGGAAGACGTCTGCACAGCAAGTCTCCAACAAAGGCCTCATTTCCAACGAGGAACAGAGTCAAAAGGAGAAGAATGGTCGCAGGGTAGGAAGAGGTAGCTCTCTCCTCTCTCAAACACGCGTAAGAGCGGCAAGGGCTGAGGGACCAGGGTTAGGTGACTTGCCTAGGATCACACAGCTAGGAACTAGCTGGAGCCAGATTTGAATGGAGACCCTCCTGACTCCAGACTATCCACTGAGTTACTTAGGAAGGCAGAAATCCAAGCTATCAGCAACCACATAAAATAAGTATCAGAGAAAGGCATTCCAAGGTTTCCCCTCGCACTGGCTGGATGACAAAAGGGGAAGATGATAACTGGGGGAAGGGGCGTGGGAAAACAGTGCGGGGGCTGTGACTGAGCCCAAACCCCCAGGCCTGTGCCCTAAAGGGATCAAAGGAAGTGGCAAATGATGCCCAGCACACAAACTGCTTATGGCGGCTCTCTCATAGCATTTAAAGACGGCCAAGCCAGGCAGGCAGCGCCCAGCGATGGGGGATGTGGCTGAAGCCTGTGAGTGTGGCACGACTCCTGCCCAGTGAGACAGTGACGAGGACAGTCTCCGAGGGCCCTGGAGAGGCAGTTTTGAACTGATGAAGGGGGAAGGGGCTGGGGATGAGCACTGGTGATGCCCCTCCGAGCACACGGCTTTGTGGGACCCTCTCAAGGACTCTGGGCCTTAAAGCCCAGGAAACGAGGCAGCTGGAGGTGAAGTGACCTGGCCCTGCTCCCAGAGGTAGCTGTTTCTGAGGCTGGATCTGGCCTCAGGCCTTCCTGACTGTAGGCCCAGCACTCTGGGCCCTGTGGTGCCCACCTGCTGAGCAGCCGTGACCAGAAGCCCTTGGAAAGGCTCAGCAGCCCCGGCGCAGTGCGCTCCCTCTCACAGCCGCCCCGCTCTTTTGTTTCTGTTCTCCATCTCTCCCTGATCCTGGCTCCAAACACCCCCTCATCTTCTCCCCTTCTCTGAGAAATCTGCTGAGCAAGAAAGGGGTCCCCACCCCCTCTCTCTCCCAACCTCATCCTTCCACCCAAAGGGCTCTCTCCAGAGAACCAGGGACCTCTTCACCACCAAGCCCAGCGGCCTTCTCTCAGTCCTCCCCCTCCTGGCCCTCTCTGTGGCCCCTGATCAGCCTCTAGACTGTCTTCTGTCTCTGTTCCCTTAGACCACCCCAGCCAGCCCATTCTCTAGCCTCGGGGGCCCTCAGGGCCGTGCTGTGCCCTCTGCTCTCCTCTTTCCTTCTTGCTCCCCTCCGTGACCTCATTAGCTCCCAAGGACTGAATGGCCATCTCTGGCTGGTGACACAGTACAGAGTGCTGGGCCCAGAGTCAGGAAGACCTGAGTTCAAATCCAGCCTCAGACGCTTCACTTAACCTCGATTTTCTCGACTGTAAAATGAGAATAATAGCACCAATGCCCAGAGGTGGTTGTGAGGCTGACATGAGATCAAGAGACCTTCCCTTCCTTCTTCCCCTCTGCGGACCTGCAGGCTCCTATCTGCCCCCAACTATTATCTCAAAACGAGGGTCCCAGAAGCATCTCAAACGCGTCGTGCCCCACACGGAGCTCGTGGCCGTTCCCTCGAACCCTCCTCCCCTCCCACTCTCGTCCCCCAGATCCAACATGGCTCCGAGGCCCACCCCCTTCCCCTCTGCAGCATCTCTCCAATGCGCCCCCTCCTCTGCCTGCCTCCTCCTGCCTCCTCCCTCCTTCCAGGCATCTTTCTAGGGCTCAGGACGTTCCAGTGGCTCCTGGGAGGATTTGCTCTTCATATATTATTATTATTTTTTTTAAACCCTTGTACTTCGGTGTATTGTCTCCTAGGTGGAAGAGTGGTCAGGGTGGGCAATGGGGGTCAAGTGACTTGCCCAGGGTCACACAGCTGGGAAGTGGCTGAGGCCGGATTTGAACCCAGGACCTCCTGTCTCTAGGCCTGACTCTCACTCCACTGAGCTGCCCAGCTGCCCCCTCTTCATATATTATTAAATCTTATGTTGGGCCCAGAGTAGAAGGCCCCAGCCTGCATACCGGGGAGGGAGAGTCACCGCCACCACCGTGTATTCCCCAGTCTGGGATCTGGCAGCTTCCTTCCTCTCCAGGAATCCAAAGAATATCCTCCTTTTTAGCAGAATTTGGTTAATAAAGGAAGGGGCGAAGCTGTGGGGAGGGCAGAGGTTGGATGGACCCCCTCCCAGGGAGGAATTCCCTCCTTAGAGAGGCTTTGGGATGTTCCAGGGGCTTAGCCGAGGTTCCGGGAGGTTCCGGGTCTCGGGTCACTCTGGCCTTCCGTCCCAAAGTCAGTCTCTAGAGAGAATTCCCTCCGGCCTCCGGCCTGGCCTCGGATACAAAGCGCTCTGTTTGGCCTTCAGAGGCCTCTCCCCTTCCTGCCCTTTGACACCTCACTTTCCAGGGACAGCGAGCGGCCTCTGGGCGGTTCCTCCCCCAAACCCTCACCCTAAATTCGTTTGGCCCCGAGGGCTCTCTCCTGGCAGGTCTCTTGGCTTCCTGCGGCTCCCATTCCTTGTATGGATCTTGCACCCTTCCCTCCCTCCGGGTGGCAGCAAGCTCCCCGGGCCGGGCTTGCCTCTTTGTATCTCCAGGGCCTGGCACAGGGCACGACCCGCCAAACGCTCAAGCCCCGGCTGGGGATTTCCTGAATTTCCGCAGTAGGCTCTCTGGGCCAGTCCTCCGCCTGTGGTCTGCCTCATCAGAAGGGGAGCCTGGCTTGGCACAGGCCCAAGGCACATAAGAGCTACAGTGACTAAGAGTGCAGGGCCTGGAGCCGGGAAGACGTGAGTTCGAATTTGGCCTCGGACACTTCCTAGCTGTGTGACGGGGCGAGTCCCTTCCCTGCGGTTTGACTCCATTTTGTCATCAGTGAAATGGGGCAGAGGACAGTGCCTGGGCCAGGAAAGGGGGGGGGAGCAAACGAAGTACGTGTAGAGTGGCTTCCCGGCCTCACTCACCCAACGGAAGGCCCCAGCCGCCTCCCGGCTCCCTTGTCCTGCTGCAATGCCCGTCCGTGGCCAGGCCTGGGAAGGAGCCGGGCAGCCTAGCTCTGAGCACGATCCAGGCAAAGCTCCTTCACTCCGTGACCCTGTCCCAAGGCTCCCTCTGGGGCCCAGCCTGCTCCGGCAGCCAGCCCGGGACTGACCGATAAAAGGGCTGGAGAAGAGAGGGCGGAGGTGTGTGGACGTCGGCTCCTCGGGGTGACAGAGAGCCCGATGCCGAGTTCTAGGGGCCCGAATGTCCTTGTCTGGGCAAGAGAAGCTCCTGCCTCTGAACACTAGTGTTTGATGGCCTACAGAAAGCCCCAACTGAGACAGACCGTAGTGGATAGCCAACCGCTGATGACCGAGACGGGGTCTGGGCGCAGCAGCTGCCCTCACTCACCTGCAGGGCCATCCTCTCTTCCACCGGTGGCCTTGAGGAGCGAGCTGGGGAGGGAAAGGCAAAGGTGAGAGGTGCTGGGCGGGCCGGGCCAGCAGCACCACCGGCCAGCAGCACGGGGAAACCCTTCAGGGGAAGCTCATGGGCTTCCTAGAGGCTGAAGCTCAATCCCCAAACGCTTGATAGAGTCCTGCGGGGTGAGAGCCGGGCCCAGGGCAAAGGCTTAAAGGGAAACGCGCCCCCCCCCCCCCCCCCAGCAGATTCTCTGGAATTCGAGGAGCAGCAAGACAGGGAGAACTTGGGAGAGGGAGCTCGAGAGGAGCATCGTGGAGGAGGTGACTCGGCCAGGGTCTTCCTGGAAGCCGATTCAGAGGAAAAGCCACAGCTGGAGGACAGACAACAGGGCTCTGGGCTGGGAGTCAGCCGGCCGGGCAGGCCCCTAAGATTTGGGCAACCAGGTAAGCTCTCGTGGCCCTTGCTCTGGGGCTCCCCCATCCCATGAGCTAACCTGTGCCAGGCGCTGGGCAAAGTGAAGGGCGCCAAGAATATGCGGGCTCCTGCGCCTGGGCTGGGTTACTCCAGGGAAGACGTGGGGCCACAAGGCCAAGCCAGGGGAGCTACCCATTCGAATGCTCTGCCTAGCGCTGCCTAGGGCGGCCCGCCTCTGCCCGAAGACTTCCAGGAGGGAGCTGCCTGCCCCCTGGGGCCCCCCCGGCTCTCCCTTCTTGGCTGGGAGCCCCCTTCCCCCACTGCCTTGGGGCGGGAGAGCCCGCGTTCCTCTTCCCAGCCTCCATCCCTCTCCCCGAGACTGGCCCCATCCGCTGCCGCCTAGAGCACACCGAGGATTCCCGGGGGGGGGGGGGCTCCCCGCCCCTCGTGCCCGCCTCAGTTACCCGCAGCTCTGGCCATCCCCGCCCAGTGTTCCCTCCGCCCGGCTTTTCCCTCTCTTTCTCGGGATGTGCCCCAAGCCCTGCAGCCCCCTCACCAGAAGCTCCGGCCGGCAGCGGGCGGGGAGGGCCAGTTCTATCCCCTGAGATCTGCGCGGGAGCGGGAGGCCGAAGTGCTCCTCCGGTGCCCCCCCCCAGCCCCACGTCCTCACTCCGGAAGGGCCCCGAGCCCGGCCTCGGCCACTCCGCAACGGCAGCCCCCGCTAGTGCACCACCTCCTCCTCCTCTTTCTCCCTTCTAGTCCCCTGCTACAAAGCGGGGTGTTTCTCCCACAAAGGCAGCCCCGCCCCCCGGGCTGGCCAGCGAGCTCGGGGGAGGGGGGAGGCTAGCCCGCGGGCAGCAGCCCCAGGACCCAAAGAGTCGGCCTTCCGGGGCCCCGAGCCCTAGAATACTGCGGGCGCCCCCCGCACAGCCCCAGATTGGGGCTGTCTGGCCTTTGGAGCCCTTCCCCGCCCACTCCGAGCCCCTCTTTCCGGCCGGAGCCCGCACCCGGTGATGGGGTCAAAGTGGCTTCACTAGAGCTCCCCGCTACGACGTCTCCAGCCTCCAGGTCTTTGGGCGCCAAGCTCTCCATCCCTCCCTCCAGCCTCGGAAGGCTCCGGGAATTTCTGCCAGTTGACTCGTTTCTGGGCGGCCAGAACTTTGGGCCCCCGGGCGGGACAGAATCCGGAGCAGACACACTTACCTCGGGGAGGCGGGGAAGGGGTGGGGTAGCTCCCCAGCTCCGACCCAACTCCGAGGAAGAAGGCAGGGGGCAGCGGGAGCGCGACGATTGGCTCGCGCCTTCACCGCGCCTCCAGGTCTAGTCAATAGGAGCAGAGGATCCCTGCGCACGCGCCAATCCCTTCAGACAAGGGCCCAGCCACACCCCCTTAAACTTCGTGCGGGGCGGCTTGCGCGCGCTGTGCGCCCCTTCAGCCCACCGCCGCCTCCGCTTCCCGCTCCCGCTAGTCTGGGTGCCCTGCACGGCCCTACCTGCTAGGGGGTCTGAGGGCAGAGGGCGTGGCGAGTGCAGCCACGTGGAGAAAAGGCCATGGGACCGGACGTGACGTAGACCTCCTTGCCTCCTCCGGGTGGAAAGTGTCCCGCAGCGGCAGGCAAGGTCTTCTGGGAAACGTAGTCTTGTGGCTGGAGCTCCGAACCGTCCCCAGGTTTGCTTCTTCCCAGGAACTCCCGGCCTGGAAGGGGCGGCCCCCTTGTGCGCGTGCTCGGTGTCTCCCCTTCTCCCGGGCTCTGCCTGGTTCTCCCCAGAGCCTCGAATTCTAGAAGGGCTCCCTCCTCCCTTTCTCTTGGGCGCCGCTTGGTCCTTCCCGGACTCCGTAGCCCTCTGCCGGGGAAGGCGGCCAGTGCCCCCGCATCCCAGCCCTGGATAATAACGGTTCAGGGCGTGCATGGGAAGACAGCTCGACCCGGGGCCTGCCGAGAGCTACCGGCCCTCGTGGCGGGGCCTCTTTCACGGGCCGGGGAATGGGCGGGGGCGAGCGGCCGGGGCCATTGGCCTGGACCCCGGGGAGCGCGGAAGGGCGGGGGTTCAGCCTCCCTCTGGCACTCGAGATCTGGGACTCTTCCCCTGCCTTCGTTAGCCCAGGCTGGCCTCGGAAGCTGAGCTCTGTGCCTGGGAGGGAGGAGTTTGGCCCCCCGGCGCACTCTGCGCCCACACAGAAGATCGAGGCAACCCCCGCCCTTCCCGGCCACTCGGGCGCCTTCTAAGCCCTCGACCCCTAACCCGCGGCCCAGCGAGCCCATCCCAGCCGGGCGCCAGCCTTCTCCCCTCCTGCGGCCTGGCCTGGAACAGCCTGCAGCTGAGCCTTCTTTCTGCCCTGGCAGCCGGACTCCCTGGGAAGCCGCCTTCCCCGTCCCCTCCTCTCGGTCTCTTCCAGGCTGCCTTCTGACGCGATCCATCGTCCCTCTGCAAGGAATCTTTCCAGGACTTCGGAGCTGCCAGACCCAGAGGGCCCCTGGACTTCGGAGTAGCCTCTGCCACTGCCGGCTGCCCTCTCCTCCAGTCCTCAGGCTCCGACCCCCACTTCCCTGGATCCTCCCGCAGAGCTCAGAAGTCTCGGGATTCTCTCCCAGGCCCTCAGCACCTTTGGCAGCCTCCTCAGGGCTCTCTCACCAGGGCCCCGGAGCTGTAGCCTCTGCCATCGAGGAGTCGTCGCCCATCCAATCCCCGCTTGGGCCGCAGGAAAGGCAGCAGCCAAGCTCCCTGGAACACCAGCCTGCAGACGCCACTTAGGCTCTGACCAAAGGACAGACCATATTAGGAAGTTAGGTTTCTGGTATAGGCAAGGCCGCGCCTAGACTCCAATATGGAGAAGAATTCTGGTGGCTGAGAGCCCTCGTCCTCTCACTCCCCGGAGCCTGGGGGCAGGCTTCAAGCTGAAGAACATCGTCGGCATCCACAAAGGGACCATTCACACACCAAGCAATCGCCTACCTGATGAGGGTCATTTATCCCTCCTGCGCTTCCGCTTCCGCTGCCACTGGGCTGAGATGGCTCTTTGATGGACTCTTTCCTCCAATTAGCTGATCTGGTTGAGTTCTACAAGGTCGTGTGGCTCTCCTAGTCCACATGAGTCCATTTAACCACGGACCCAAGACACCAATTAGAATGAGGTTCTCCTAGACAGGTGCCAGAGAACACAAAATTCCACAGGTAGAAAGCCTTTGAAAGTAACCCAGACTTGCAGGTGTTACTGGAGTTTCCAAATCCAGAACGGGAGGGCTATGATATGTTCAAGGCAAATTTTAAAAGTACCACTTAATTATTTTGGAAGAGCGGCAGAGAATGAAGCGCCTGAACTGCAAGACAGATCTCTATCTTGCTCTGGTTTCAAAGATTTATTAACCTGGTGCCTGAAAAATCAACACGTGGTGCCAGAGCCAAGCAAGAGAACCCAAAGAGAGCACCACCAGTTTTTGTCCCGTTTTGCCCATCTCTCTACCCCAAGTACCACAAGGGAGGGGTGGAGAGTGAGAATTCAAATGCAACCAACAAAACCACTGGCAAGCAGTCAAGCTTAGGTTTCCAGGCTCAGGAGTGCCTTGAAGAGGCAAAACCTTGCTGTACAAGAGGTAGCAAGGAGGGGGCAAGCATTCCATTGCCTGCCCACCCCCAAAGCAATGTCTATGTCAGAGAGACTGGGCAAGAAGAAGATACATGGAAATGAGGAGCAGAGAGAAGCCCACCAAGTATTGATTGATGGATACAGAAATTTACTTTGATACTTTGGTAATTATGTTGTGTGCACCTTAATCTGAATCTAGCTCCAACCCTGACCCTCTGACCTTCCTCCTCCAACTCTAATCCTAAATTCATGACTCTGACTCTAACCCTAAATCTAGCCCAATCCTAAACTCATTTCTAAATTTGTTTCTAACTCTGACCCCAATTTTCCTGTTTCTAATCATCTTAAGTATTGAGGACACAGGGGAGGAGAAATAGTCCCCCATTCTCAAGTTAAGCTCATTCTAACTGGAGACACAGCACATATAAATCAGATTATACAAAATAAATAGTCAATGGCAGATCACACTTAGAAGGATGGCATTACTAGTGTTATATTGAATCTCTGGGAGTTTGAAGTTCAATCAATGATTGACAGATAAGTCAGTTGGATAGAATGTTCCCAGAGAGGCATGAGGGAGGTAGGAGAGAGCAGTTGGGAACCCTGAGAGAGGTTCTGGGGTCTTTTTTCTGTCCTGAGGCTAGAGATCAGTGTGGATCCTGGTTTTGGAGATAGAGAGTTGCAAACACTTCTTTGCAAGCTCCTCCTGTTTTTCCTGTACCGTTATCAACCTGTACTTGACCACCATCTCTGTGTCTACTGCCCTAGATATTAGGAGTTTCATCATCTTAGCTATCTAGGCTTCCCAGGGCTGGGGAGGGATCCGGGAAGTGGGCAGGAGATGAAGAAGAAGAGGGTGGAAAGGCTGTTAAGGCTTAAGATCTACAGAAGAAGATGCTGAAGATTTCCCAGCAGTTTACCTACTCTGGTTTAGCCCTGGCCAGGCTGGACCAGAGGGAAGCTATCATCTTGAGTCCTTCATTGCCTGCAGTTAGAGATTCATTAGTGTCAATTTAAGTAGGGTCTCCTAATGCCTCAATCCTTTACCATTATCCTTCTTATCAAATATGTACAAAGTTTAAAGTACCTTCCTGAATTGGTTTCTAAAGCTTATTTGGGAAGGGAGACACGCAGTCAGATTATCAAAGTTATCCCAGCTGAAGAGCCCAATTTAATAATATCAATTAACCCCAGGTGGGTCCTGAAGGGATAAACCACTTTGACCTGAAGGATCCTGCCTGGGCAACTGTTATAAAGGAGAAGTGCCATCTTATCATCTCTCTGTACTTCAACTTAATATACATTAAATAGAGTTACTGATCTCCTTTAATATAACACTAGCACACAGGACTTTTGAAAGGAGGATACACTTTTTTTTAAACCCTTAACTTTTGTGTATTGGCTTCTAGGTGGAAGAGTGGTAAGGGTGGGCAATGGGGGTCAAGTGACTTGCCCAGGGTCACACAGCTGGGAAGTGTCTGAGGTCTGATTTGAACCTAGGACCTCCCCGTCTCTAGGCCTGACTCTCAATCCACTGAGCTACCCAGCTGCCCCCATTCCTATTCTTGATTACAAGCTAGATCAAACACTCTAGTTCCTGTTTGATGGCTCTAGAATGGTTGGAGATAATTTCTTGTAGTTTGTGACCTTTGTAAAAGTGAAATTTGGGAGATGTCATCTTTAAGTATATATATGTATTTTCTATGGACATTATCAAACTACATTTCCCGTGGTCCAACGGGTTTCCGGTTCCGGTTCTTTGGGCGTGGGGACACCTACGTCTCAGGGAAGAGTTTATAATCTCCTGGGTTAGGGGGGAGTGGTCTCTTGGCCAGCAGACTGAGGAAGAGGTAATAATGACTGGGGCGGCAAGTTTTGAATGCTTACAAGTGCGTGGTCTAATAACTTTATCAGCATGGCTTTAATTAAAATACTAATATATATATTTATACAAGCCTTTATTATTTTTAATATTTATACCTTCCAGATGTTTCTCCTTGAGATCGTATTGTAAAGCTAAAAGAGATCTTCATTTGAGGCCTGATAAAAAAGTTCTGTCTTGGCACCATGCTAGATCCTCATGAAGAGACCTTGAGAGATGATGCCAAGAAGAACAAGGAGAAATTGAATGGGAATGTTAGGCTGCAAAGATTATAAGCTCCCTGTTTATCTACGACTTGCATTTTTCCCAAACCACATTTGTCCTAGAAGCTCCTTGTGAGCCAGTGGGTGAAATCCAAAGAAGCACTCATCCAGATCACCAGTTAATGATCCTAGAAATTGATCATGTTCAGCTTTGGCAGCTGTAAGGGTGAAAAAGGGGTTTTATGGGTTCAATATATTAAAGATGGTCACCAGAGGATTGAACTCTTATCAATCCTCAATTAAGAATAATCTCAAGTCAAAATTGACTTTTATGGAAATTTATTTACATGAGAAGAGAGAGAGGAAGTAAAGAAATAAGAATCAATCTCACTGATTAGTTCAGGTAGATCATAACCCTCACCGGAGGTGAATGGTGCAAACTTCAATTACAGAGTCTATAAAAGGAAGTTTCTTAATAGAAGTTCAGGAAGATTCAGTCTTTAAACTCACCACGTGGAACAGTCTTGGTCATGAACCATAAAGCTCCCTCAGGTCCCCTTCATGAAACCAGATGCAGCCTCAATCACTTAACTCCCTCTTTTTAAAGGGGTCACGTATGCGTCACTTCAAGTGCCTTCCCCTAGCCTTCGTGTCCAATCAAAATAGACGCTTTCTCATAGAAAGTGTAGGGGGTGGCCCATTGATTCTGATTCGTTACTCACTCTAGCACATGTGGGTTAGGACCTCCCAGAATTGGAAGGTGCTCTCACCTTTTGTGATTAAATCTAAAGATGGGCAGTGTAGACTTAATCTAATTATCACACAGCTTCCTAGTGCTATTACCTAGAGTTATGAAACTAAGAGCGTTTTCTGTGACTATACTCTTTACCATCACACAGAATGGCATAAAGGAGTGTAATGAAGTAATTTATGGAATAGAATAGAAATTTATGATGAGTAAGAAGTGCCTAGGAATGGGAGCTTGGCTGTCAACTTTGAACATTCTGTATTGGAATGCAGCTGGGGGAGGAGTGAAACTGTCAGTGCTGATGTGAGGAGCAGAAGTCTAGCCAGCAGTGACTCCATAAGCTTGGGATCTTTGGGATGATTGGAGAAGCTTGAAGACCACATCTTTCAAAGCAACCCTTGGTGGTGGAAGTGTCTGTTTCTGGTGGACAGTTTGCAGGCATTCTTTCCTACCTGGTATCTATTGGATTATTGGTTGTGCAAGGAGTTGGTTCCTGTTATCCTGAAGTCATCAAAGGAGCAGCCTGGATCAGTTGTGAGAATCCCAATACCCAAGACTAGAGCTTTCCCTATAGTCTTTAGTCAAGGTTGTCAGCCTGACTGAAGTTAGGTTGACAGAGAAACTCCTTCTTAGAACTCCATTTCTTGTCAGTTAAGATATTCCTAGTTATAGATATGCCTTTCCCACTCTTCTTACCCTTTAAATACATTAAACTGTTTTGTTTTCCTTTCTGTTTGTTTCCTCTTACCTCAAAGAACCCATAGTGTGTGAGTAGTTAATCTTTGTGTTATTCCCTGGTTTGTGACAGAGACCAGGCCTCCCAACTGTCATTCCTTTAGTGAAGGGTTATCAGATTGACTCTGCTTCTGATTCACTATCCTTCTTTGTGAGTTTAATCTGTAAGTGGCAGTTGCCCAAAACACCTACTAGTTTCTCATAGATTAACTTATATTTATATATTCCTTTAAAAGTTGGCTACCCCAGATGGTGGGTTAAGAAGAGAACAGGAAGTTACCTCTGGGACACTCAGGCAGAACTGGAAGTGCTGGAGCTTTGAACATTCTAACCCAATCAGTAAAGACTACTATACCACTGGGCTCATTGAGAAACACTTATAAGGCTCTCACAAGGTTCCTGGACATTTAAAACTTTTCCCTAAGTGGTTTTAACTTGTTTTCAGTGCTTTTCTTTTTTGTTTGGTGTTTTTTTGTGTGTGATTATTATTGTTAAAATCTTGTTGTAAACCCAGAGTATGAACCAATCCACTGTGGCTTATTACTATTATAATAATACTACTAGTATAACTCCATTAGTAGTAACAACTATTATAGAGGAAATTGTGGATCCATGTGTTTATTATATGTGGAGAATGTTTTATTTTATTCCTTACCTGGTGTTTTGTGGTATACCGAAGTATGTTGAGTTGTTGTTGGATTTTAAAGCAATAAGACCAGTGTGGGAAATAACTTTACTGAATGTGGTGGCAGATACACCAGTGCTACTCTTATGTTGTTACATGCTGTACAGAATGAGATGGTTACTGAAGTGTATGTTGTATACTGCTAAGGTAATGATTGGTGGTGTAAGGAATCGGAAATTAAGATGAGGTTGTTACAGGTAAAAACTGACAATATGGAGATGTATATAAAACAAAATAGATTTCCGGACACTGGCTATGGTTGCACATAGCATTCAAGCGACACAAAGATAGGTAATGATATTAAGATTTCTGAGGACACTAGGGCAGAGAAAGAACTAAAAGCCCCGAGTAACAGTGACATCCAAATTAGTCTTTTTCCAATATGAGATCTTCTGATAGTACAAGACAATGGTATTTTCTACATAAAACAGCATACCTGTTTCAGAGCTGAGGATGTTGAGGCTATCAAGTGAAAAGCTCCCAAATACTATTATGACCCTGGGAGATTTGCAAAAATCTTGTGGTCATTTATTAAGACCTATGATCCAGGTTTTGCAGATTTCTGGTTTATCCTAGGAGAGTTGATGTCCAAACATGACAGGCAAAAATTCATTGAGGACACTAGGAATATTCAGGGCCTAATACCATGGCCTGAGAATTGGGAAGAACTGGATCTGAATTTGGTGCCTATCTATCTATCTACTGGATATTAAAGGGGGCAAGAATATAATTTCTGAAGGTATTAGAAAATAACTCAAGATGCCCAAATGAATGGTCTAAGTTTGAGAAAGTCAGACAAACAAGTCAGGAGACACTTGCTACCTTTCTTGACAGAATTATTGAAGCTGCGAAAGTTTATTTAGGCCTGAGTATATTAGATGATACCTCCACAGAACATGTCAAACGCCTTTTTGTTAAGAATGCTGTTCCCCAAGTAAGGACATTTTTCAGTGAAAATTGTCCTAATTGGGAACTCTTTAAAAGCCTGGATGAACTTAAACAAAAGGCTACATATGTCTTTGTCCAGGAGAAAGGTAAGATAAATGATGAGAAGAATGCAATAATAGATAGTCTCAAGAAACAACTTAGGGAGGCTAATAGCAAGGCCAATGAAAAGGAGATCAGTGAAATTAAGGCAGTGGCTGCATCGAGAGTGTCTGAGAGGAAAAGTAATAACAACTATAGAAGTACTGCCAGTGTAAATACTAGATACCAATGGCCTAGGAGTTGTTACCTATGCAATAAAGTTAGACATCTTGTGAAGGAATGCAGGTTTAGAGGGCAATTTAATAGACAGAGATTTAATAGTAGATACAATGGGTATAACAATAATGGTAATTATGGTTATAGATGGAACAATTGGAATAATGGCAATAATAATTATGGATTTAATGCACAAAATAGTTTTCAGTGTCAGGATGCTTGTTGTCAGGGTATCCAAGCTCCCAATATGGCAATAATGCAGGATTATATAAGACCTGGTGTACAGCCGAAGTACAGTCATATTGTCCAAGGAAATGGTAATCAGGGTAACCAGAATGGAGGGACAGCTTCATTATGAAGGTGTGCTCAAAATTCAGAAGTAATCAAATAAATGGGAATAAAGTGAATATTGGTGAAATTGTATGTGTTAAGGATAATGATAATGTGATTGTGAATAATGGTAATGGTGCACTTGGTGTTAATAATGATTTAATTGGTGGTAATAAAGATTTAATTAATAATGGTGATAATTTGATCAGTGTTAACGATAATTTGAATGAAATTAATGATAGTTTAATCAATGTAAATGATAATTTAAAGGGAATTAATGATATTTTAATTGGTGCTAGTGCTGAATTAGCTAAATTAGGTGGTATTATTAATGGTAGTGGTAATTTATCTACTGTTAATAGTAATTTACCCACTGGTAGTAGTGATTTAACTAGTGTTTGTAATGTGATTAAAATTGACAATGGTTTATTTAATGTTGATAATAACTTAATTAGTGTTATAAATAAGTGTGAGAAAAAGAAAAATAGGAGTGTAAATCATGTTGGAACTTCTAGTAATTGTGTAATTAAGAAGAATAATGGAAATTGTGATTTAATTAAGGATGATTTGATTGTAAATAAGAACAATGATACCAGAATAGAGGTAAAAAGGACCGAAGGTGTAAAATCCTGGGAAAATTCTGTAATTTAAAACAATGTTAACTTGGATGGACAGGAAGGAGCTGAGCTTTGTTCTGATGTTACTGTTTTAGCTCCTGTGTTAGAAATTTTCCAACCTCCCAATAGCACAGAATCATATGTGTCTGTTACTATTGGAGACCAGATTTATGATATTTTTTTTTTTTGTTGATACAGGAGCCAGTAAATCAGTTTTGCAAAGTTTTCCTGAGAATTATAGAGCCGTTGGTACAATGGATGTTGTTGGTGCTATAGGCAAAACTCAAAAAGTAGCTCAATTACAACCAAAAAGGATAACTCTTAGACCTTTATCCATAGAGCATGCTTTTCTTTGTATGCCAGAATGTCCAATGAATCTTTTAGGCAGGGATTTTCTGTGTAAATTAAGGGCTACTATCCAATGTACTGAGTCTGGTGATATTTCTTTACATCTCCCAGAGGAATATTTGAAGGCCTTTCCATTGCTTTTCTTGGATTCCAACAGTACAGAGGATGACTTAGGCATTATCTATCCAATACCTGAGGATATACCTAAGGACTTATGGTCAAAATCAACCACAGATGTTGGATTGTTAAAATAAGCTACTCCAGTCAGGGTGAGGACAAAGGAAGGACCAGTTCCTTGTGTGCCTGAATATCCTTTGACTAAGGAAGCAATAGAAGGTATAAAACCAATAATTGAGTCCCTAATCCAACAAGGGATAATTATACCTTGCTTTTCTGAGTACAATACACCGATTTTGCATATAAAAAAGCCAAAATTAAATGAAAATGGCCGACCTGTATACTAATTTATTCAAGATCTAAGAGCGGTAAATGATTATGTCATCAAGACTCATCCAGTTGAGCCAAGTCCAACTGCTATAATTTCTTCCATTCTAAGTCAGGCTAGATATTTCATCGTGGTAGATTTGTGCTCTGCATTTTTCTGGATACCAATTCATGAGGATTCTCAAAAGATCTTTGCTTTCACTTGGGAGAAAGCCCAGTGGACCTGGACTCGTTTGCCCCAGGGATTCACAGACTCATCCAGCCAGTTCTCTCAAATTCTAAATTGAGATCTAAAAACAATTAAGTTTAAAGAGAGTAAATTGGTTCATTTTGTGGATGATGTTCTTTTAGCATCCCCAAATGCAAAGGTGTGTATAATTATATAATTCAATTAAAGGAATCTTGCCATCCCTAAGACACACCTTGAGTCTATGAGAATTTAGGAATAACACCTAATAATCACACACTATTTACACTTATTTGTGACATGTGATCTGTAATATGTTATATGTTCTTCATGTAATATAATTTTTGCTATGTTTGTTGTATTTGCACAATAATGTACATTAGTACCTTATCCTCTAATCTAATACCATTACTATTTCACTAAACTGTTCTAAACTATCCCTAAGTTATTAGTATATTAGTTTAGCTATATACTAACTAAATAACTAGCTAATATTGTTAGTAACTAACTATCCATTGTTAGTACTTACTTATCCTATAACTAATTCTAATCCTGTTAGTATTTATACATTGTTTCATTCCACAAGGAATACAATGTATCCTAACATGTTTGTGTTGTATGACTGAAGTTAGGATGACAGAGAAACTCCTTCTTAGAACTCCATTTCTTGTCAGTTAAGATATTCCTAGTTATAGATATGCCTTTCCCACTCTTCTTACCCTTTTAATACATTAAACTGTTTTGTTTTCCTTTCTATTTGTTTCCTCTTACCTCAAAGAACCCATAGTGTGTGAGTAGTTAATCTTTGTGTTATTCCCTGGTTTGTGACGGAGACCAGTAATCCCAACTGTCATAACTGTGAAGGGTTATCAGATTTACTCTGCTTCTGATTCACTATCCTCCTTGTGAGTTTAATCTGTAAGTAGTAGTTGCCCAAAACACCTATTAGTTTCTCATAGATTAACTTATATTGATATATTCTTTTAAAAGGAGACATGTTGGGGATGACCACCAGCAGGACAATTAACTATCCAAATGAGCTCCAGGCTCCAGAGTTAGAGAATCAAATATGTTCCCTGTAACTATATTCTTCTCATTGAGGATGCATTTTTTCCAAACTACAAGTGACCTAGGAGAAGAAAGTGAAGCACCTTAGGTTACCAAGGCTGAAATCCAAAGAATTGTCCATCCAGGTAACCAAAGAGGGATCCCAAAAGATGAACTTTTTTTTTTTAACATTTATTAATAATCATTTTTAACATGGTTACATGATTCATGCTCCTACTT
>NC_058130.1:797948578-797977372 GCF_016433145.1 Gracilinanus agilis | reverse complement strand
CTGCTGCTGCTGCTGCTGCGATCCGGCAAACTTGGCTTTGTTCAGGCTTCGCTATTTGGCTCTCCTCGGAGGGCTCGCCAATGAGCCTCCTGCAGGGTCCTCGGAGTTCCGGGATATCGATTGTGCTCTTGCAGCAGGTTCCGGATGGGGGTCTCCTTCAGTGCTGAGGAGGCCCGGAAGGAAGGAGAGGAGCAGGCAGCCCGCCCGCCTGCCCGCCCGCCCACCCGCCCGCCCAGGAAGGGGCGTCCGGCCACAAGACGCGCTGCCTCTGGGCAGTCCGGCCCGGAACCCTCCCGAGACGGATGGAGAGGAGGGGGATCCGCGGTGGGCTCTGGGTAAAGGCCCGACAGCATCTCTCCGGATAGACGGAAGCGGCGAGGCTGCCGAGGGGCCAGCGGCGAGCTCTGCTCTTCGGGCTCCTCAGAACAGGAGAGACCCAGAGGGGGCCTGGAGGCCGGCTACAAGGGAGTTTTCTCGAGGCTTCGGCCCCGGAGGCCGTTGGCTGAAACCAGTTCAGGGAAAGGCCTGTCCCGGAAGGGCACTTCTGGCCGGCGCCGTCTGCTGGGAGCAGGGGACGAGGACCCCCCCAGCGCCCCCCTGGGTGCAGACGCAGCTGCAGGCGCCCCGGGCACTTGGCTCCCCGGAGTGCTCCACGGGCGCAGCTGTCCCCGCCAGCCCTGAGAGCCGGCCCAAAGCTGCTGAAGCTATAATTGTCTGCCTTGGACAGGCTCGTTTCCTCCGGGGTGGGCCAGGCAGACGGATCGGGGCCTTTCGGAGGCTGGCAGCTGCCTTTGCCCTAGTCTGAGGCCTTCTCTGCCTCCCCCGGACTCGGCCCTGGGCGGACTTTCGGGGAGATGTTCCCCCATTTTCAGAGAAGCCCTTCTCAGCCGCTTTCTCTCCTTCTCACTTCTCTGCTGCTGATCCCTCGCGGCTCTGCGCACAGGCCCGAGATGGCCTCCTGCTTCCGCCAGCTCAATGGCCTCCTTTCCCAAGAGGGGGACGTGCTGATCGGGGTCTTTTTGTCCTTGTTCTCGGCTGAAGCGAACAGGGCAACAGGAGCAGAACCGTTTGAGAGTCCCCCTGCCAGAGCTTGTAAGCCTTACCGGTAAGTGTGTCTCTGCGCTGCGACATTAAAAAGAGGCCCTGCTAGAGGGGGCCGCTGGGTAGCTCAGTGGAGTGAGAGCCAGGCCTAGAGACGGGAGGTCCTGGGTTCAAACCCGGCCTCAGCCACTTCCCAGCTGTGTGACCCTGGGCAAGTCACTTGACCCCCATTGCCCACCCTGACCACTCTTCCACCTATGAGACAATACACCGAAGTACAAGGGTTTAAAAAAAAAAAAAGAGGCCCCGCTAGATGGGGCAGAAGGGCAGGTCCTGGCCGAGACAGTGGGGGGGGGGGGGGCTCTCCCTCTTCTCGTCTCTGAATATTTTTTGCATTCTCGTTAGTCTCCTTTATGTCTCATGGACGCTCAGAGTCGAGCAGAGAAAACTCGGCTTCCCCTCGCCACTCCCTTCCAAGTGGCTCCCACCCAGGAAGCTCCGTCCAGAGCAGCCCCGCCTTTTGTCCCCTGCTTCCTCCGTGCTGACCGTATGGGCATAAGATGCAACCCCTTATGGCCCCCCGGAATTCTGTTATCGGGAGCCTCGCGCCCCTTCTCCGTCCCCAGGCAGGGTTTCTGCTGCTGAATGTGCTAATACTGGAAAAGGAAAAGCTGCCCCCCCCATGGAAATGGCACTCCCCGTTTCCCCCCCCCATATCTGTCCGTCTGCCCACAAGTAGGCTCAGCGGTTTAGGGAGTCTCGAAACCTCCTTCTCGAGCCCTGCTTGCGCAGGGCGGGAGCTTGTTTTCTCTCCTCCTTATTCCACTCCAAAGGGAAATCAACAAAGAAGGAAATATGGACGGAGGCTGCCGGATCTGATGGGAAACCTGGCCAGCGGCCTCTGGAGATGGCATTGAGCATCGACCACCGAGCTAGCCAGGACTGGAGGTTCTGCCACGTCCCCCCTTGGCCGGCGTTAGTGCGAGGTCTAGATCGCTGCTGGAAGAGCTTCCTAAGCCTCACGCTTAAAATATTGCCAAGAATAATGGACCCAATTGGCTTCCTTCCAGCCAGAGTTCAGTTCTGTCTGACTCTCACTGACCCCAGTTGGGCTATTCTTGACAAAAGTTCTGGAATAGTTTGCCATTTACTTCTCTGCCCATTTTATAGATGAGGAAACTGAGGCAAACATGAAAGGATCTGAGAGGTAACCTGGATAGACTTGCCCATTGCACAGAAGGGATCATTGACAACTGGAGGAGCCAAACGCTTATCAATCTTAGGCAATTCACTGTTGTAGGAGATAAGCTTAGTGCGGTTAAGGGTCTTGGCCAGGATCGAGCCGAGCCCCGAGTAAGTGTCTCAATCCAGATTTGGGCTCCGGCCATTTCCTGATGGCAGGTCCAGCGCACCAACCTGCCTTAGAGATCGTAGTCTTTGCATTAGCTTTGTTTTTCGGCTACTCTCGGCCTCCGAATGGGGAGGGGAAGGTGAGTCGGAGCTCGGCTTTCACTGAAAATATCGGGCAGGACCCGAGTGAAATCCTGGGAGCCCAAATGTGCAGCACTCGCTATTCCCACATCCACGGGAGCGTGTTTCTCACATCGCCTCCCCTTGGGACGACCTCTTGCCCAAATACCCCTCCCTCGAAATCCTCCTCGCCTTTCACAATGGCCTCCAGGAAGCCTTCCCTTATTTCTTGGGGCAGACCAGGTCTCCCCTGCCCAGCTTCCTTAGATCTCGGCGCTACTCGCCTTGGACGTATTCTGGCCACCTCGGGGCACAGTTATTGATGCTTCGGGTCTCCCGCTCTACCAGGGACCTTCTTGGCTCAAGGGCCGTCGAGCTTCTCCACAGGAGTCACTCAGGCAGGGGGGTCACATGAGAACTAGAAGCCAGTAGCCCTCGCCATCTCAGGAGCCACCAGAAGGGAAGGACAGGAACAAGGCCCAGGGGGGAGGCTATTTTTAATACAATGAAATGATCTGTTGGAGTCCTTGGTTTTGACTCACAGGGCTGGGGAAGTCTTCCTTGCGAAGAGTGTTCTTTTTGATGGCTTTGGTACGTTCTATGGCCCTCACCCCACAGGTGGCTGCACAAAAATTACCAGCAGGTCCTGACTTTAATGTTTGCTGTGGAGGAGATCAACAGGGACCCTCAGCTACTGCCCAACCTCACGCTGGGCTTCCACCTCTACAACGCCTACCACAGCGACGCCAGCACCTTGGAGAGCTCCCTGAGGTGGCTGTCTGGGCAGGGCCGGCTCATCCCCAACTACAGCTGCAGGAAGCAGGACAAGACTGTGGCTGTGATTGGAGGAGGCACGTCGGCTCTGTCTGTCCAGATGGGGTCCCTGCTCAACCTCTACAAGGTTCCACAGGTGAGTGATGTTGAGTCTGACATATTCTATGACTTTGTTTACCAAAATTGTAATAGGAATAGGAGTAATAGCAAAAGGCTTTAACCTTTAAAAAGTGCTTTACATAAGTGTCTCTTTTAATCATCACAACAAACCTATAAGGCAGATCCTATTATCACACCCATTTTACAGAGGAGAGTGAGAAAAGTTGAGATGTACGTTCCCGCGGCAGAATTTGGCCTCTGGTCTTCTGGCCGCTGGTTTCACCCTGTAGCCCCTGCACCACGCAGCTGACGCGATCACTGGGTAAGGTGAATACCTAGAACACGACCAAGATTGTAAGGCAAGAAGAGAATTGGAATCCTTCAGCTTCCAACCTAGAAAAAGATCTGATCACCTGCACATTCGTGCCCATTACACGGAAGAAACTGGTCAAGTCAAAAGGTTCACTCAACATTACACAAGTCACTGGTGCGAGTCGGGACTAAAATTTACACGCTCGGCCCTCCAGTTGAACGACGGATCGTTTGATTCCATCTCACACTTTTCAAAATCATTTAGTCCATTAATGCTAGTCTTGGATTCCTCGAGAGGGACGTTAACTGGAACGAACACCCGTGTAGAAAGTGTGGGGGGCGATGCTAAGCCTTCCTACGATGCTGTGAAGGAGCACCGCGGTACCCTTAGAGCGTGCAGGGGCTGGAGCGAATTTTGGACGTCGCTCCCAGATGAGTCGGTCGCCTTACCAAAGGGCACAGAGGACGTGTATGGCTTACGGGTACCTTCCTTTCAGAAGGAGGCTGGAGGGAGTCTCGCCCATTGAGGTCATCTGCATTTCAGCCTCGCTACCCACTGAACTTTTTCATTGTTGGTGGGACATACGAAGGGCCCTTTTGTTCATGCAGAATCAAGAACAGAAGGAGGGAGAGATTCACGGGACAGAGAGAGAGAAGACGTGAAAGCTTGGCGTAAAAGCAGTGGAGGCCAGCTTTTAGTAGGGAAATTTTCATGACAGAAGAGGAATGACTGAGGGCTTTTCTCCATTTACAGAACAGCCCTGGTTTGGAAGCTTTCAGAGCTTCCCTGAATATTAGGGATCCCCCACAGCTCCGTAGATACAGACGAAACATTTTGGGGTCTGGGAGGAGCAGCCAAGGGGAGCTTTGTGGTGTCACTAACATTGGGAATAGACACTTGGAGACTAGAAGAAAACAGAAAAATGCCCAGCTCAAAGGGCCTCGTCATTAACTCTGGGGTGGCATCTGGCAGCCGTAGTGAGATTCTCCAGTCAGAGGATTCATGAAACAGGATCCGTTTTGCATCTTTGTTAGCCAGATGACAGCAGCGTAAGGTCCTGACTGGAGAAGAGGCAAGCGGGGGTGTCTGTGCGTCCTTGATCCTGTTGGGGTACAGCATGGCAGGCGAGGAGGAACGTACCCTTTCCCACAAATGTGTAATACGCAGGTACCTAGGTGACATCCTGGCTTCAGATAACAGTGGCCGGCTCAGCAAGGCCAGAATTAGTCCTGTTATGGGGTCAAGTCTATTCTTTTTAGGAATGAGACCAGTCTTCCGGTTGAAGATTGGGAAAAAGAGTATCCGGGAGCTGGGCTGAACTTCTGAGGCTTCTCGATGAACAAATACTATATTTCATTTGTGTCTGACTGCGGTCAGTGAGGTCTCAGCTGCTGAGAGTCATGGTAGTCTGATGTGGCGTTAAGCTGTCTTTTTATTTCCCATTTTCTCCATGTGAAACATTTATCTTTTGCCTTTCATTGACCCAAATGGATACAAAATATTGGTTCCAAGGCAGAAAAATGGTAAGGGCTAGGCTTGGGGTTAAGTGACTCTCCCAGGGTCACACAGCTAGGCAGAGGACAGAGGGGAACCCAGGACCTCCCGTCTCTAGATCTGACTTTCTATCCACTGAGTCATCTAGCTACCCTTCCCAATTACGTTTAAAATTGTATTCAAGGGGGCAGCTGGGTAGCTCAGTGGATTGAGAGCCAGCCCTAGAGACGGGAGGTCCTAGGTTCAAATCCGGCCTCAGACACCTTCCAGCTGTGTGACCCTGGGCAAGTCACTTAACCCCCATTGCCTACCCTTACCACTCTTCCACCTATAAGTCAATACACAGAAGTTAAGGGTTTAAAATAAAAAAATTGTATTCAAACTCTTATTTTTTAAAAAAGAGGTTTCATTTTCCCAATTACATGTAATAACAATGTTCAATATATGGTTTTAAAAATTTTAAGATGCAAACTGTCTCCCTCTCTCCTTTCCCTCCCTCCTCCTGGAGGTGGTAAGCAATTTGATCTGGGTTAGATGTGTATTATTATGCAAAACATACTTCCATATTGGTCATTGTTGTAAGAGAACACTCATATAAAACCAACCTCCCCCCAGCAAAGCTGTAAATAAACCTGTGTGAAAGAGAGTGTGCTTTGATCTGCATTCCAACACCACCAGTTCTTTCTCTGGCCGTGGAGAGCATTCCTTGTCCCAAGTCCTTCAGGATTGCTCTGGATCATTGTATTGTCGAGAGTAGCTAAATCACTCACGGATGATCAATGTACAATATTGCTGTTACTTCGTACGTTGTTCTCCTGGTTCTGCTCAGGTCATTGTGCATCAGTTCGCGTAAGTCTTTCCAACTTTTCTGAAGTCAACCCACTTAGTGGTTTTTATAGCACAAGAGCATTCTCTCACCATCATCTACCACAATTTGTTCAGCCATTCCCTATTGATGGGCATCCCCTAAATTGCTAGTTCTTTGACACCACAAAAAGAGCTGCTATAGTAAACCTTCAGTTAAAAAAACTTGTCGGTTCCAAATTCTCTCCTACCCTTTCACCCATCCCCTACCCAACGAGAAGGCAAGTCATATGTCAGCTATACATGTGAAGTCATTCAAAACTATTTTCATATCAGCCATGTTGCAAAAAAAAAAAATCACCAGCACAAAACGCAAGAAAAATAAAGAAAATGTTTCAATCCGTACTCAGAGTTTATCAGTTCTTTCTCTCTAAAGTGGAGAGCCTTGTTCATTATAGGTTCTTTGATGACTAGAACTCATGTCCTTGGGGTGACCTTTGGATCATGGTCTTGACCACATTAGCTATGTTTTTCACATTTGATCATTATTGCAATAATGGTATTACTGTCTACAATGCTCTCTTGATTTAATTTTACATCCATTCATATAAGTATTCTCAGGTCTTTCTGAAGCTGTCTTGCTCATCGTTTATTATAGCAAAACAATATTTTATCACAATCATGTACCACGACTTCTTCTGGCCTTCCCCATTTGATTGGCGTCCCCCTAATTCTTTGTCACTACAAAGAGTTCCTACAAATATTTTTGTACATATAGACTGTTTTCCTTTTTTGACATCATTGTTATACAGACCTACCATTGGTATTTCTGGGTCAAAGGATATGCACAGTTTTACAGCTTTTTTGGGTACATTTCTAAATTATTCTACAGAATAGTTGGACCAATTCACAGCTCCTCCAACAGCACATTAACGTCCCAGTTTTCCCACAACCCCTGTAGCATTTGCTATTTTCCCATTCCATCATTTTAACTAATCTGAGAGGTATGAGGTGGAACCCAGATTTGTTTGAAATTTCATTTCTCCAATTGATAGTGATTTAGAACATTTTTCATATGACTATAGATAATGTTGATTTCTTCTGAAAACTGCTTGTTCATATCCCTTGACCATTTATCGATTAAGGAATGACACTTATTTTTTATAAGTTTGATTCAGTTCTCTTTGTATTTGTCACTCATTTTCCCCATGAGATATTTCACATTTTCTTCTATTTTTCATTCTTTTGAATTTGTTTTATACCTTCTTGATATCTTATGGTGTCTATAGATTCCACTTGCCCAATTCTAATTTTTAAGGAACTATTTTCTTCAGGCAAATTTTATATCTCCTTTACCATTTGACTAATTCTGGTTTTTAAGATGTTGTTTTATTCAGTGATTTTGGTGCCTCTTACCAAGCTGTTAACTGTCTTTTCATAATTTTCTTCCCTCCTCATCTCTTTATCTAATTTCCTCCCTCTAACCTTCTTTGATTTTTGCATTAAATTTTGCCTCTGCTCGGGTGGGATGGGGACACTGCCTCAAACTTCAGATTTTTTTCACATTGATATTTTTGGAGATAGTTCTAGGGGTTTCAAAGTTTTTGGGTTTCCAAGATGGTGTGATAAGGGAAGAGATGTGGTCATTGGACCTCTGATATGTTGCTGTAGAAAGTAATACTTGTCCTCAATTCCCTTGCTCTCCTTGCTCCTCAAGGTCCCTGCTCCCTCTTGACCAAAAGTACTCTTCTCCACCCTTTAAAGTGATGCAGAGGTGGAGATAGGCAAAAACTTCTGGGAAAACTGGAAAAAAAAAGTATGGCAGAGATTGGGTAGAGATCAACATTCCATACCTCATGCTAAGGCCAAAATGGATACATGGTTTAGAAATAAAGGGTAATATTATTAGCAAATTAGAGGAGCACAGAATAATCTACCTGTCAGATCTATGAATAAGGGAAGAATTTATGACTAAATAAGAAATAGAAAGCATTATAGAATATAAAATGGATATTTTTGATTATATTAGGCTAAAAACTTTTTGTACAAACAAAACCAATGTAACTGGGATTAGAAGAAAAAGAGAAAATTGGGAAAATTTTTATAGAAAGTATCTCTGTGTGGAGGTTAAAATTAATATGCAAAAGCTAAGTATTATATTTTATAAAGTTTTATTAATAATAAACTACCATAAAAAACTAGAGTGGAAAGGTGCTAAACTAACCCAGCCCACTCATGAGAGCAAAAGAGGAAGAGGGAGGAGCCACAGAACTTATAAAACAATAATGTGACCATGGAGGCAAAGGAGAGATTAAAAGGAATTTGGGGAAATACTAAGGGACTTTTGGGGGAATGAAGTCTGAAGGTTCAAAATCTCCATTTATACACCTGAGAAATAAAGGTCTCATTTTTTCAAATGTATAAAGAACCGAGTTAAATTTCACAAGAATCATTCCCCCAATTTATAAATGGCCAAAGAATATGAATAGGTAGTTTTCAGATGAAAAATCAAGGCTCTATATAATCACATAAAAATATTCTAAATCATTTAATTAGAGAAACACAAATTAAAACAACTCCAAAATACCACCTCACACCTATCAGTTTGGCTAATATGACAGAAAAGGAAAATAACAAATTTTGGAGGGGCCTCAGACACTTCCCAGCTGGGTGACCCTGGACAAGTCACTTGACCCCCATTGCCCACCCTTACCATTCTTCCACCAAGGAGCCAATACACAGAAGTTAAGGGTCTAAAAAAATAAATTCTGGAGGGGATGTGGGAAAATTGGAACACTAATGGACTGCTGGTGGAGTTGTGAACTGATCCAGCCATTCTAGAAAGTGATTTGGAACTACGCCCCCAAAGGCTTTAAAACCGTGCAAACCACTATAAGGTCTGTATCCCAAAGAGATTAAATAAAGGGAAAAATGACAAGTTTGTAGAAAAATACTTATAGCAGCTTCTTTTGTGGTAGCAAAGAATTGGAAATGAGGAGATGTTCAAGCAATTAGACAATGGATGAGTAAATTGTGGCATATAATTGCAATGGAATACTACTGTGTTATAAGAAGTGATGAGAAGGATGATTTAAGAAAAACCTGAACTAATGAACTACATGAACTAATGCAAAGTGAAGTGGACAGAAACAGGATAACACTGTACATGGCAACAGCAATATTACAAGATGAACCTTTATGAATGACTTAGCTATTCTTGGCAGTGCAGTGATCCAAGAAAATCCTCAAGGGCTCATGATGAAAAATGCCACCTGCCTTCAAAGAAGGAACCAATGGTGTGAATGCAGCTTGAGACGAATTTATTTCACTTTACTTCTTCACTTTTCTTTTGCTTGTTTGATTTCTCTTTCACAAAATGACCAATATGGAAATGCATTTTACATTATTTCATAAGCAAAATCTTTATTAGATTGCTTGCCATCACAGGGAGGAGGGGAAGGACAGAGGAAGGGAATTTGGCTCAGACTTTTAAAAAAAGGATAAAAAAAATTGCTTTTTTTCTTGAAATTCAGAAAAAAGTTTAAAAAAGAAAATAAACCATCAAATCATCAAAAAAGGAGATTTTTATGGAAAAATGTTTTACATGAGATTGCACATGTAAAATCTATGTCAGATTGCCTACTATTTCATTGGTGGGTAAAAGGGTGGGAGTGAGAATTTGAGACTCTCAATCTAGCTAAGTCATTCATAAATGTTCATCTTGTATTATTGCTGTTGCCATGTACAGTGTTATCCTGTTTCTGTTCACTTCACTTTGCATTAGTTCACGTAGGTCTTTCCAGGTTTTTCTTAAATCATCCTTCTCATCAAAGTTAAAAAAATTAAAAAAAAATTTGAAATTGTTTTTACATGTAATTGGACAAAAAAGAAAATATTTACACTATCCTAAATAAAATCTAATAAGTTTAATCTAGAACTCTACTATGGGCCAACAAGAAAACAAAGTCGTAAGAATATATCCTGGTTCCTTTGGAAAACAAAGGAAAGGCACACTGACTGGAGGAGAGGTAACATTAGAATCTAAGAGCTGTCTTCACTATATCATTGTATTTTGGAGGCTCAGAGAGAAGGATAAATAGAGAAAATTTCAGAGATTAAAATGCTGCTTATAACTGGGTGCTGAAATCTACATAATTTTTCTATCAATGAAAAGGTTAATTTCCGAATTAGCATTTTGTTTTAATTGCTTTACCATTTTTGTTTAGTCATTTTTAGTTGTTTCTGATTCTTCATTATTTCATTTGGGGGTTTCTTGGCAAAGATATTCCAGTGGTTTGTTATTTCCTCCCCACGTTAGTTACAAGGGAGGAAATTGAGGCAAACAGTTAAGTGACTTTCCCCATATCGTACAGTTATTAAATATCCAAGGTCAGATTTGAACTCAGGATGTTGAGTCTTACTGATTTCAGGTCCAGCACTCTAGCCATTGTGCCACCCAGGTGGTCCTGTCTCACCATTTCCACGGGTCAAACTGATTCATATTTCTTTCTTATTTAGATCAGCTACGGTCCATTTGATTCCATTCTTAGTGACAAGGTCCAGTTTCCTTCCCTTTATCAGATGGCCCCCAAAGATTCTTCTCTTCACAAAGGTGTTGTCCGCTTAATTGTGTATTTTGAATGGAACTGGATAGGACTGACAGTCTCAGATGATATGAGAGGTGAGCAATTCCTCTGGAAAATGAGAGCAGAAATGGTAAAGAATGGAGTTTGTGTGTCCTTCACAGAGAAGATCCCTGTCAGTGAGAGAAGACACACGGAATCCCAGGAGACCTTCATGCCCAGGATCATGACATCATCAACCAAAGTGGTTGTCATCCATGGCGACACAGATTCCTTAATGATTCTGAGATACTCACAAGTTCCTTTTTTTACAGTTCCGAAGGTGTGGATTGCCACTGCTCACTGGGACATTACCGTGAGACACCTCCATATTGAAGGTCACGCTTTCCACGGGGCGCTCATATTTTCATATTTGACAAGTGAAATTCCTGGCTTCAAAGCTTTTCTTAAGGCAATCACACCTTCTAAATACCCAGATGACATTTTACTTAGGAGATTCTGGTTCTCTGTGTTTAGATGCCCGGATCAAGCAGAAAGCCCAGCGTTAGAGATATGTTCACCAAATGCTTCCTTAGAGACTTTGCCTCTGTGCTCTTTTGATATGACCATGTCTGGCTTGAGTTACACTATCTACAATGCTGTCTATGCTCTGGTTTGGACTCTCCATGAAATGTTTATGAGAAAATCAGAGAATAGGCCAATGGCAGATGAAGAATATTTAGTACCTCATTCTTGGCAGGTAATATTGGATGGGTGGCTGCTTTTTTTGATTTTTATTTTTAAAAACCCTTTCCTTCTGTCTTAGAATGAATATTGTTCTGGGTCTGAGTATTGGTTCTGAGGTAGAAGAGTGGTAAGAGTGAGGCAATGGTGGTTAAATGATTAGCCCAGGGTCACAAACCTAAGAAGTATTGCAGGCCAAATTTGAACCCAGAACCTTCCATTTCTAGACCTGGCTCCAAATCCACTGAGCCACCTAGCTGCTCTCTGCTTTTTAGATATAATGTAGTGAGGATATATTTTGGGAACGGTTGGGAAAAAATGACTAACTCCCTTCCAACTTTCAAATTCTATGATTACATGTTTTTTAAAGATTGTACCGTTAATTCTCAATACTAGTCAGTCTGCATTTGTGGAGCTCATAACCGCTGTTTCTATCAGTCTTGGAGATGGAAATGACTCTCAGTATCCAGTAGTCATACCTGTATCTGGGCTCTGATAAGTAATATGCTCCCTGTTCTCTAACTTACTTATGGTAGCTCCTTTTATGTCTAGATAATGCACCCATTTTGATCTTCTCTTAGTGAGTGGTGTAGGATGTTGGTCTATACCTAGTTTCTGCCAAAATAGTTTCCAGCTGTCCAAGTAATTTTTACCAAGTAGTGATTTTTTTTATCCCATAAACCTAGATCTATGCTTTTGTCAAATACAATATAGCTATAATCCCACTCATCTACCTTTCTATTTCTTAGTCATTACCAGATAGTTTTGATAATTACTGCTTTATGATATAATTTAAAATCTCATACTGCTGGACCTCTTTTCTATATGTTTTTCATTAATTCTTTGGTAGTCTTGATGTTTTACTCTTCCAAATAAATTTTGTTATTTTTTTAACTGAATAAAATAATATTTTTGGTAATTTAATTGAGATGGCATTGAATCAGTAGATTAGTCATTTTAATTATATGGGTTCTCTCTATCCATGAACAATGAATATTACTCCAGTTATTTAGATACAATCAGTGACACACTGTGTCAGCCAAGGAGAGGTAGAATACAAAGGTTCCTCACCAAAAATGAGATCCATTTCCTTTTTAACTTGGCCATGATCCACAGCGTGAATACAAATGATTTTCACAAAGTAACAGCTTTATAAGACAGGTAATGCACATTCAAAGAAACACCCAAATTCCTGAATTTCACAAAAGCCCATCTAATGACAATAGCAAAGAAACCCACTATCATAGGATTCACATGGGTCTCTATATAGCCACTTGCTGTATGACATTTAAAAAAACCTATGAATCCATGGATACTTGTCACAAGTTCTACAGATCTAGCCAATCTTTCAACCATGTCAAAGATATTTTAACAAAGTCGATTACTGTCATCATTCTAAAATTTGGCAGAGGAGCCTAGAAAAAACACAAACCTCTGAACTGCTCATGAAAACTTTTTGGAGTCTAAAACGTCACCAAGAATCTAGTTCATTTTGGTGGAAGGGTATAGTAAGCTGAAGAGTTAAAACTATAAAAATCATCCAGAAGCCACTAGACTATGCTGGGTAATTCTTCCTCTTGAGAGCCATCCAAAGGTACCAAGACTCCTAGGAAAACCTTCCTACCTCCTGGATGAGATTATAACCCATTTTGAGGTAATTACACCTCTTGGGAATACTCCCTCCCTCTGGTATGAGACTGTAACAGTGTAAAAGATCTGTCTCCAAAATGTCCCACCTATTTATGTGGAGCTGAGGACTAAATAGTGAAAATCACTTCAGCTATCTCATCCATTACATTTTTAATAAATGTGGAGGTGGGGAAATACAACAGTGCGATTGCACTTCACTTCAGCTACTAAATGGACTCTTACCTCTTGTTACAAAGAATTCAGAGGCGGGCAAAATGATCAGTCAGAAGTATTGATGCTACTAGATATCTAAAACATGTTTGAAAACCCCTTAAAATTAATTGAGATATTTAGGTCATTAAATTCTCCAAAGGTTGTATACAATTGTAACCAGTTTGATGGAATCCATGCATTATCTATGTGACAATTAACAAAGGCAAAATGGAACAAAAGGCTGTGTAAGCAACATGTGACCTCGTTGGATCAGATGACAAAGTTACAATACATCAAGACTTATATTTTTGCCAGGAAAGAGTTTGTGCAAGGTGTTTATGGGCTTTCACAATGATATGTTCTTCAGTACAGTCACAGGGGAAAGGTACAAATAAAGATAAAATATAACAGAACATATAGCTGATAACCAAAACACAGTAGCTTAAAATGATTCAGTGTAGCAGAATAGTATTGATTAGATGAATATATGAATTTAAAAACAAAATTAAATCTTAAAATAATCAGCAAATACAATAAGCATGATAGGATACAGTCACTGAATTCAAAAGTCATTTTCTCCAATTACAATAGACTTCTTCACTATTAGGGAGGGGAAACAAAACTTAAAAGGTTAACATCAATAAACATCTAGATCTCTTTAAGGTTTCTTCCCCTCCCCAGTATTATCATCCATTTAGATTCCTTTTGTCACACTTCTGGGTTCCCCATACAGGCATTGGGCATAGTGTGGACAAACCTCATATGGGATGTGTTGCAGAGACTGGGCAGGCCAAAATGACAATGGTGTATAGGGAGATGCATCTCTCCTTATTATTTTAAAATCAGTCAAACTATCTCCAACATAGACAGGAGTCTGGCTGGATCAGGGTGACTGCTGGGGACGCTTGGAGATAAGGGAATTTTCTCACTCCACAAGAGATATTGGTCCCAGCTGAATCCTTTATGGCACAGGTAACAGGAACACTTCTTTGTCAGCCAGTAAATCCAAACTGAGGAGACAGACACACTATAACTGATCAACCCAGGTACAATGTCTTGTTCTCCCTCACTCAAGGTACTTAGTTGATATTCCTCAAGATCTTCAAAGTATCAGGTATCAGATAGATGACAGGATCACAGCTCCCAAACTCTTTCTCCAGCCTTGGTAGTTCCAACCAACTCCTCTTCAAAAACCCTGCTGTTGCATTCTCCTGGGAATGTCTATGTCAGCCAGCCAGCTCTCTGTCTTCTGCTGTCTTTATATTTATATATCTACCTTATCTGCTTGCCCTACCTTATATTTGCCTACAACATACCTTAGAGTTATTTTAATTTTCATTTCTCTAAATAATAGTGATTTAGAGTATTTTTTCCACATGACTATAGAGAGCTTTAATTACTTTCTCTGAGAACTGCCTCTTCATATCCTTTGACCCATTATAAATTGGGGAATGACTTGTATTCTTTTCTATATTATTTTTCTATGTATCTGAGAGATGAGGCTTTTTATTAGAGACTTTTTGCACCATTACATTTACTGGGT
Organism: Gracilinanus agilis; assembly: GCF_016433145.1. Classification (NCBI taxonomy): domain Eukaryota; kingdom Metazoa; phylum Chordata; class Mammalia; order Didelphimorphia; family Didelphidae; genus Gracilinanus; species Gracilinanus agilis. Next base: position 797,962,686 of record NC_058130.1, on the reverse strand, counting down.
GTAACTTTCCATACCATTTACCCCCGTTTTGTTTCTGACCTCCCCTCCCCCAATTTGCCCTCTTTTCTATCAGCCTCATCCCCTTTTCTTATCACATTTCCCTCATACTTTTCTGTAGGGTAAAAAAGTTTTCTAAACCCAATTGATTATATATGTTCTTCCCTCATTGAGCCAATTCTGATGAGAATAAGGTTCATGTGCTCCCCTCCCCACTTTCTACATCTTCCCCTCCACTGTGAACATACCTTCATTTCTTTTTTTATGTGCAATAATTTACCTCATTCAATTTCCCCTTCCTCCTCCCAATGCATTCCTCTTTCTGATGTTCTAATTTAATTATTAAATATTATCCCATCATATTCAACTCACAATCTCACCCTCTGTCTATTGTGAAAGGGAATCCTTTGTTATCTTTTCTGAGTTTACACTTGTAAAAGGTAATTCTTTATTCCCTTTGTCTATTTTGAGTTAACACTTGGTTAAGCAATAATTTAAGTACCCTTACTTAGTACCTTGTGGGGCTTCAAACCTTTCCTGAATGACAAAATCACAGGGGGGATCCTGGAACTTCACAGCAGATTCCAGGGAGGATGGAAACCCTTCATTCAGATACCTCTGTTTGACTCTTCTCTTACTAACAGTCCTTATTTGTTACGGACCAACAAATAACCTAAGAGAAACGAGGCAGGACACTATGGCTGCAGAAAAATAGTGTCGTTTAATGAGAGGATAATAAGTCCTTATATAGGGCAAAACCACAAAGAAAAACATGTTTTTACAATTTGATTCCCAGGAATAGAGGAGGGAGTTTTTAGCTGACACAAGCATTCTTGCGTTACCCAGTACTCCTTACTCCGTCCAGTCCTGCAAGATATCACACAAGACAGTTTGTCCTTTGGATGACCTTCAGAACTTTGTTTTCTGCCTAGATACAGGGGAAGAGGAGATTCCTCTCACTACACTTATTATTGAAATTATTGTGATCAATATCCCTATTCAGTCATAGGGAAATACAGAAGAATAGTAAAAGCTGTTACTAGAGCTTTTACAGACCCCCTACAGACTCCTAGGAAATCCCTACCTTTACATGTATTAATACAGAAATTCCCCTAAAAGTCACTTCATAACAAACCAGAAATTAGTGAGTTAATCCCCAACAAAACTGTACCTGGACTTTCCATTCCCATACACAGAAGTTTATGTAATAAGAAACCATAAACAATAAACCTTCCACCTCAGATCCCTGATTCGGTATGTTACAATGGATGATAAATGGAGAAGTAGCCTTCGGTGCAAAGACCAGTACATCTCTGAACTGTTTTCCGCACCCGATAGCCAAGGAGACAAGCCAAACATACCCTTGAAAATATTGAAAGTTACTGGAGAGTAAAGAGTTGTTAATAACAAAGTTAATGTATGATTTAATCCATTACCTACAAGAAAAGATGTATGTTGAAAATGAATTTCCATGCCAACTTTATGTGTGATCTCGAAGTGTATAAAAATAAACCTTACTGGAGGCAGACCAGAGTAGTCTCCATGAAGCCTGCCTGGCTGAAGTTCAGATTGGCCTCATTCATCTTAACACACCACCACTGTCCCACCACCAAGATTACCTGGACCTATGGGAGTTCTACTCCCACAGTACCTCACTAGATTGGGAAGACAGAATTAACTCTCTTTTTTGATTGAACCAATGTTAACCTCTTGACCGTTGGTTTGCTAGGAGCTTAAAGCCTTTCATTAAGGCCACAATACTTTTCAACAAGAAAGGGTGTGGATCACAAAAGGGGTAAAAAGAGGAATCTCAGATTTGTATCCATTTGAGGTTGTTTCTCTTACTGGCCTCAGAACACACAAATATGGAGACTTACGTCTCCTGTCTCTAAGCACAGGGGATCACCTTGACTGGATGGGAGTCTACTGCAACAAGGATTGTCTTTTCCTATTTGGAAGGATGTCAATGTGACCACAAAGCTGAGTGATAGAAAAAGTTCCCTCTTCAGTTTTTGTACCCTTTAAGTGAAGCTCTGTTCTGTGTAATATGTAATCATTCTGTCAATAAGTACTTATTAAGTGCCTATAATTTTCTAGATACTGTACTAGGTACTGAGGATACAGAGAGTCCTTGCTCTTGAGGAACCAACAACTTAACAGGGAAGCCAACAAGAAAACAAATTTGTATAAATAAGCCGTATACTGGATGAATAGGAAATTACTAACAGAAGAAAGACATTAGAATTAAGATTAATTGGGAAAGACATCCCTCAGCAGATGGCTTTAGTAGGGATTTGAAGGTAGTCAGGGAAGCTGGGAAGTGGAGATGAGAGAGGGCAAATTCAAAAATGGAAGCCAACCAAAGAGAAGGAATGCTGGAGGTAAGAGATGGAGTGTCTTATTCATGGAAGAGCCAGGAGGCCAGTGTCATTGGATTAAAGAGTAAGTGAGGAAGGGTGGTATAAAGAATATGGGAAAGGGGAGGAGGGCTGAGAACATGAAATACTTTGAACATCACACAGAAGATCTTATGTTTTGTCCTGGAGGTGATAGTATGAGAATGACATGGTCAGATCTGTACTTTAGAAAAATTACATTGGTGGCTGAATGAAAGATGAACTGGAATGAGGAGAGATTTGTGGCAGATAGACCCACTAATAGTCAATGTTAGTACAACCAATATGATAGTCAATTATTAATCCACCAATAATAGACTCACCACAAGGCTTCAAAAGGAAATATGAATATAATCAACATAATAGTAGACTTGCAGTAGCCCAACTGTTAGGTAATGAGGTTGTGGAAGTATCAGAGGAGAGGATGGGATAGTATCTGAGAGGTATTGAAAAGGTGAAATCAACAGATCCTGGCAAAAGATTTGAATAAGGGGATGAGAGAAAGCAAAGTCGAGGCTACGGACCTGGGGGATGTAAGCAATGCTGTGAGTTCCAGAGGTTCATTTCTATGTGTCCTGTAGAAAGCCAGATTTAATCACAACCTCTAAATAAGTCTATGAAATGCAACAAGGCTACAAAGCAGGTCTAATGTCTCTCCTATAACTCAGGTTGTATTTCCAGGGGAGCCCTTCCCTCAGGCATCACTCAGTAATGAGGATTTCTCTTCTCTTTCAGCTGCATTCCTTCCTGAAGAACACTCAATTTATCAACAGTGCTGGAGACCAGGTGTTTGTGGATGAGAAAAGAAACTCAGAGGCTCAGTATACCATTATGAACTATTTATTTTTTTCTAATGAGACTGACGGTTTGGTGAAAGTTGGCCAGTTTGTCCCCAAGACTTCACTCAGTGAGGATTTCACAATTTGTGAGGATGCCATAGTGTGGGGCTGGTGGGGTTCAAAGGTCAGAGACATTTTAAATATTAATTTTACACTTCTAATAACAGGGACATTCTTTTGGTTTACTGTACAGTGCTTATTTTTATGAATAAAAGATGTTTAGTGATTGTTTTAAAAATAAGATATAGATCTCAATAATTAAGAGAACTTGCAGGTCATCTAGTCCATTGCCCTCCATTTTACATAGGAGGAAGCTGATGCTCAGGTTGACTGATTTATTCAAAGTCACACAAGCCATGAACATCCTAGGTGATTGCTGTTGTTGTTGCTATTTAGTCTTTCAGTGATGTCCAACTCTATTTGACCCCATGGACTTAGTCCATGGAGTTTTCTTAGAGAAGATACTGGAATAGTTTTCCATTTCCTCCTTCGGGGTGTCTGCTTTAGATAAGGAATTGGGGCAAATAGGGATTAAGTTACACAACTAGTAAATGTCTGAGGTCAAATTTGAATTCAGATCTTCCTGACTCCAGGTCCAGTGCCACCATGCCATCTAGCTACCCCTAAGATATATGCACAATTAAAAAAACTCATTAAAACTAATCTTTTCATCCCATTCCAATTATTTTCTTTTTCCAATTGAGAATGAAAGAATCAAATCCCATGTATAGTGAAGTAAACACTGAACAGTATTCCTAATTCTTTTAAAGTTGTTTCTTTTCACGAAGAACTAAAGTTGTGCAAAAGTATATCTCTTTTTGAAATGGAAAAGAATGGAAATCTGGGATGGTGTCCATAAATTGAAGAATGGCTAAAGACACATGCACACATATCATAACCATTAGTTGTAGTTTATTTAGCTTAGGCCATATCCCTCCTATAATCCATTTTCTCTCCAATTCCTCATGCTTCCTCTTGTGATAGATATTCTTCCCTTTTCTGAGAAGGTCATATAAGAATGAAGTGGAAGTGCCATTCTCCCTCACCCTTATTCCTTGTTTGTACAGAAATACTCCTGTGCACCTGATTATGTCAGATAATATCCCCAACCTTCCTTTCCTTTCTCCACCCAGTATATTCCTCTTTCCATCTTTCCATTCTCCTCTTAAGATCATTGAGAAACAATAGACCCATTTCCAGGTATTGTCTAATTAGTCTTCTTCTCTGCCCCCTAGTGATAAGATTCAGAGGTGATGTGAATAATCTTCCCATTTTAGAATGTAAAAAGCTTATGTGTCATTAGTCTTTTTTCTTTGTTCGGTTGTTTACATTTTTATAATTCTCTTGACTCATGTTTGAATGTCAGAGTTTCTATATAGCTCAATATTTTCATGAATAATACTTTGTAGACCTCTAATTAAAGATCTGTCTTCCCCCACCCCCATCCCTTTGTGTTTATATTTAGTTCTGCTAGATAAGTTAGTTGTTCTGGGATATTAACTTAAATCCTTTCTTTTGGAATATGGTATTCAAAACTCCCTGATCCATTTGAGTGGTGGCTGCTAAATTGTGTAATCTTGCTGTGATTATTCAGGATTTGAATCCTTTTGTCTGGTTGCTAATAGTATTTTTGTTTGGCTTGGAAGCTCTGGATTTTGGCAAGAATTTTCTGAAGAGTTTTCATTTTGGAATTCATTTCAGGAGGTAACCAATGGATCCTTTCTATTTCCCCATTGTCTTCTGGTTCTCAAAGAAGTAAGCAGGTTTCTTTTTAAGATTTCTTGACATTTTGTGTTTAAGCTCTCTTTTTGGTCACAGTATTTAGATAGTCGAATGTTTCTTATATTTCTCCTCAATATGTTTTCCAGTTAACTTATTCTTATTTGAGATACCATAGTTTTTCTTTCATTTTTCAATCTTTTGTCTTTAATATTCTTTGTTGTCTTATCTCTTCCAGGAAGTCTGGTTGAGCTTTGCCCAACTTGTATTTATCTTCAAAGCTTATTGTGTAGGTATTTTGTAGTTTTCTTTTTCTGGGCTTGTCTTCAATATCCCCATTATCCAAACGACTTTTTATTCTGGTATTCTTTTATTTCTTTGCTCATTCTTCCAGTCTTCTTCCTTATTTTAGATTTTCCTGATGTTTGGACGGAAGGTATAGAATGATCCTCTTGCTTATTCCTTGGGAATATTGATTTTGTATTATTCCAGGATGTCAGGGATAGTTCAAAGTGGTTGTGTAAAGACTTAAAGGTTTTGAGAATTATCTTTTTCTAGGTTTAGCTGATTGATCTCCCTTTCCCCTCCCTGTTACTATGTTCTGTATTCTCCAAATTTTTGACCTGGGTGTGGTTTTGAAGAACTTAGAACGTCTCAATCACTGTCAACCAGTTGGAAAGCTCTGCTTGTTCAGAATGACAGAACTGCAAGCTTCTTTTGTGCATGAGATCCTTGCCCTTTGTAGATAGAAATTGGAACTGAGACTCTGTCCTGCACTCAGGATCTGAGTCACAATGTTGCTGTTTGTTACTAAGTCCATTCTTTTCTTATATATAGCCTGAGACCAAACCTTATCCTAGAAGGTCATCTGTGGGCACAAATCCCTTTCTCAGTCCACCCTGATCTATGACCCCAAACTGGATAGTGAGAGACAATACCACTAGAGGGCACCTGTTCCCATCAAGATGTCTTGCCATGAGCCAAGGATCTCCTCTTTTCCTGGTGCATAGCATCATATGCCTGTATCCTTTTCCCAGATCTTGAGTCAGAAATTTATTTATAAATATTTGCAAATAGAGAGGAAACAATAAAGTAGAGAAATGTGAGGGGGATAGAGAAATTATCTGTCCCATGAACCTAAATGTTTTGCTTTGGGTATGCTTAATCCAGGCAGAGATTAATTAGCTCTCAACTAGGAAGGCTGGTAGTAAATGACCATTGTAAGCATTTTCTGAAGGTGACCATTTTCTGCAAGGAGCATCAACATAGGGTTCATAGTTTGGAACCCCAAAGAAACCAGGAGGCAGTTGAGAGACAGTTAGAACAGCACTATAAAAGGTGAACCCTAGGCAACTGAACTCTGAGTTTGGGTGAAGGGAGGAAGGCAGGTTCTGGGTAGGACTCTGTTGAGTTAACCCTAACCCTAGTTATCCTCACCAGGATTGTCATAGCCTGATCTACTGTGCTGATTCAAGCTTTTTTTTTTTTTGCCAATTTCTGCTATTGCCTGCACTCTGCAGCAGATATATATTTCATCAATTTATATGAAGAATAACAACATCAAACCATCCCTGAAGATCTACATCTTATACCGGATATCATTCAGCCTAGCTAGCTCTTCAATCCATTTAGCTAGATACTAGAAGCTGAAGTCAGATATAGGGTGGTATGCTGACAAAGACCATACCCTGAAGAGGGATGGTCTACTTTCTAATCCATCTAGATAAAGTGTTAGATTTCCATTATTCCTCTCTCCTTTCCCATCATACATAAATTCCCAATACCCTCCAGTTTATACCTTATCTTGATAAATTAAAGAAGTTACCTTGTTACTAAGAAGCCTTTGGTCATCCTGCTGATTGGATTCAACATCTATCAGAAGAATCCCTCCATATTGCCTGAACTTGGCAATTGGTGGGGACTCCTTTCAGAAGGGAGGCTCTTACTGATTTCCACAAAAAGTCTTGTCCATGAATTACTCCCAGATAATTAGAGATATCTACTCAGTTGGCAGACCACCATCTTTAGCCACATTTATCAATTAGAAAGATATTTAGTTGTTTCTCATTGGAGAGCCATAGGGCTTAGGCCCTCTCAGTCAGGATCTTCTTGGACCTGCCTTCTGGGGAACAGACAATCACTGAACTGAAGTTAGACCAACCCCCACAGGTGGTTCTATGTGGCTGCTTGTCATCTGCAGCCAAGAGAATAATCCCAACACCACTTGGCCTCTTCCAAGATGGAAGGTAGTCTCTCCAGAAGGTAGGAAATGGTCAGCTTTTTACTCACCCAACGAAATAATCCAAGAGTCACAGTCCAAGTAGAAGTAAAGCTCCAAGCCCACAATCCAAGCCTTTGTCTCCAACAAAGGTCCCTCGAAGATCATCTAAGACTATCTCCAGAAGACAATCTCTTCAGACTATCTTCTCCAAGACCATCTCCTCCAAAGGAGTTTGGGGCTTGCTTTTATGGTGACTTCTTGTCCCTTCCCCTCTTCACAGGGGCCAATCACAGTTTCCAAATTGTCTAGCACTGCCCAGGGGGCAATGTTTGTAGGATTGACTTCTCACCTTCTGAAGGTTAAGTTCTCATCAAAAAAATTCATAGATTCTGGCTGATTGAATTTCTAAGGGAGTGAATTCTCTAAGTATTGCTAGCTTCTCATCTTGTACTAAGTAGGGTGTTTAATCTTTTGTTGATTTAATTCAAAAGTAGAAAAAAGAGAGTTAATGCTGTCTTCACCATCTAGTGAAGTACTAAGTAGGGGTACTTAAGTTATTGCTAACTCAGGATAGACAATAGAGTAAAGAATTCTCTTTCAGAACTGTATTGCCAATAATAGCTAAGTCTATCATATGTGATCATTACACAATATTACTGTTACTTTGGACAATGTCTTCTTGGTTCTACTTATTTTACTCTGCATCAGTTCATGTAGGTCTCTCCAGGTCTTTCTGAAATTATTTTGTTCATCATTCCTTATTGTACAATAGTATTCTATCACCATCATATACCTCAATTTGTTCAGTTATGCCCCAATTGGAGGACATTCCTTTAGTTTACAATTCTTTGCCACCACAAAAAGAACAGGTATAAATATTTTTGTACAAGCATGTTCTTTCCCATTTTTTAAATCTGTCTGGGATACAGACCTAGTAGTAGTATTACTGGATCAAAGGGTATACATACTTTTATAGCCCTTTGGGCATAATTCCAAATTGCCGTCCAGAATGGATGAATCAGTTCACAACTCTACCAGCAATGCATTAGTGTCCCAATTTTGCCACATCCCCTCAAACATTTATCATTTTTCTTTACTGTTATATTGGCCACTCTGCTAGGTATGAGGTGATACCTCAGAGTTGTTTTAATTTCCATTTCTTGAATCAAGAGGGATTTAGAACATTTTTTCACATGATTATTGATAGCTTTGATTTTAACTGAAAACTGCCTGTTCATATCGTTTGATCATTTGTCCATTGGGGAATGACTTGTATTCTTGTAAATTTGACTTAGTTCTTCATATATTTGAGAAATGAGACCTTTTTCAGAGAAATTTGTTATAAAATTCCCCTCCCCCACCCAGTTTGTTGCTTCCCTTCTAATCTTGGTTGCATTGGTTTTATTTGTACAAAACCTTTTTAATTTGCTACAATCAGAATGATTCATTTTACATCTTGTAATGTTCTCTATTTCTTGTTTGGTCATAAAGTCTTCCCTTCTCCACAGATCTGACAGGTAAACTATTCTATGTTCCCCCAATTTACTTATTATAATACTCTCATGTTTAAATAACATATCCATTTTGACCTTATCTTGGTATAGGGAGTGAGATATTGATCTAAATCTAATTTTTCCCATACTATTTTCCAATTTTTCCCAGCAGTTTTTGTCAAATAGTGAGTTCTTCTCCAAAAAGGTGGAATCTTCGGGTTCATCAAATACTACATTACTCCTAATCTATTCCATTGACTCAGTCTTCTATTTCTTAGACAGTACCAGATTATTTTGATGATTACTGCCTTATAGTACAATTTAAGATCTATTGCTAGACCACCATCCTTCACATGTTTTCATTACTTCCTTTGATATTCTTGATCTTTTTTTCTTTCAGATGAATTTTATTGCCTTTTCTAGTTCTATAAAATAGTTTTTTGGTAGTTTTATTAATATGGCACTGAATATGTAAAATAATTTAGGTAAGACTGTCATTTTTATTATATTAACTCAGCCAACCCATGAGCAATTAATGTTTATCCAATTGTTTAGATCTAACTCATTTTTTTGTATAAAAAGTGTTTTATAATTGTGTTTATATAATTCCTGCATTTGTTTTGGCAAATAGACTCAAAAATATTTTATATTGTCCAGAGTGGTTTTAAATGGAATTTCTCTTCCAAAATCTTGCTGCTGGGCTTTGTTGGAAATATATAGAAAGGTTGATGCTTTCTGTGGTTTTATTTTGTATCCTGCAACTTTACTAAAGTTATTCATTATTTCAACTAGTTTTTTAGTTTATTCTCTAGGATTCTCTTAAGTATATTTTCATATCATTCACAAAAAAATTATAGTTTAGTTTCCTCATTGCCTACTTTAATCCCTTCAATTTCTTTTTCTTCTCTGATTGCTAAAGCTACCATTGCCAGTAAAATATTAAACAATAGTGTTGATAATGGGCATTCTTGCTCCACTCCTGATCTTTTTGGGAAAGCTTCTAATTTATCCCCATTGCAAAAGACACTTGCTGATGGTTTTAAATAAATACTACTGATTATTTTAAGGAAAGGCCCTTTTATTCCTATGCATTCTAGTGTTTTTATTAGGAATGAGTGTTATATTTTGTTGCTTTTTCTGTAGCTACTGAGGGAAACATGAATTCTGTTAGTTTGGTTATTGATATGATAAATTAAGCTGATAGTTTTCCTAATATTAAACCAGCCTTGCCTGGTATAAATCCCACCTGGTCATAGTGAGTTATCCTTGTGATATATTGCTATACTCTCTTCGCTAGTAAGATTTAAGATTTTTACATCAATGTTCATTAAGGAAATTGTAATTTTCTTTCTCTGTTTTTGGTCTTCTTGGCTTAGGTATCAGTACCATATTTGTGTCATAAAAAGAAGTGGATAGGACTACTTCTTTTCTTATTTTGCCAAATTGTTTATATAGTATTGGGATTAATTATTCTTTAAATGTTTGATAGAATTAATTTATGAATTCATCTGGCCTTTGGGATTTTTTTCTTAGGGAGTTCATTTATGGCTTATTCAATTTCTTTTTCTGAGATGAGATTATTCACATATTCAATTTCCTCTTTTGTTAATATAGGCAATTCATATTTTTGTAAATATTTATCCATTTCACTTAGGTTATCAGATTTTTTTGTCATATAATTGGGCAATATGGCTCCTAATGATTATTTTAATTTCATCTTCAGTGAAGGTGAAATCGTCCTTTTTTTAAAAATTGATACTGGTAATTTGATTTTCTTTTTTCCTTTTTTAAAACCATATTAAGTAATGCTCTATTTTATTTGTTTTTTTCTTTGTAGGACCAACTCATATTCTTATTTATTAAATAGTTCTTTTACTTTCAATTTTATTAATTTCTCCTTGGATTTTTAGGATTTACAATTTAGTCTTTAATTGGTAATTTTAAATTTGTTCTTTTTCTAGATTTTTAATTGACCCAATTAATTGATCTGATTTTTCTCTATTTTATTGCTATAAGCATTCAGGGATATAAATTTTCCTCTGAGTACTGCTTTCACTGTATCCCATAAATTTTGATATTTTGTCTCTTTGTTGTCATTCTCTTAAATGAAATCAGTGACTGTTTCTATAATTGTTCTTTAACTCACCCATTTTGAAGAATTAAATTAGTTTCCAATTAATTTTTAATTTGACTTTTCATGAACCCTTATTGATTATAATTTTTATTGCATTATGATCTGAAAAAGTTGCATTATTATTTCTGCTTTTGAAGTTGGTTGTGAAATTTATATGCCCCAGTACATGGTCAAATGTTTGGTAATATACAATGTATATTAGAAGAAGGTATATTTCTTTTAATCCCTATTCAATTTTCTCCAGATATGTATTCTATAATTTCATTCACTTCCTTTACTTCTTATTTATTTTTTGTTTAGATTTATCTAATTCTGATAGGGGAAGATTGAGGCCTCCCACTAGTATAGTTTTAATGTCTATTTCTTTCTTAAGCTCCTTTAGTTTCTCCTTTAAAAATCTGGTTACTATACCATTTGGTGCATATATTTTAAGTACTGATATTACTTCGTTGCCTATCTTACCTTTTATCAAGATGTAATTCCCTTCTTTATTTCTTTTAATCAGATGCATTTTTGCTTTATCTTTGAGATCATGATTGCTCCTCCTATCTTCTTTGTCTCAGTAAATTCTGCTCTGGCCTCCTGCCTTTACTCTGTGTGTGTCTACCTGCCTCAAATGTGTTTCTTGTAAACAACATATCTTGGGATTCTGGTTTTTCATCCACTAAGCTATCTGCTTCTGTTTTATGGGTGAGTTCATCCAATTTACTTTGAAGTTATGATTATCATCTGTGTATTTCCTTCCATCTTGTTTTCCTCTTTTAATCCTTCCCTTTCTTCTTTCACTTTGTCCCTCCACACCACTGCTTTTCTTTTAATAACTCCTCCCATCCCACTCCCTTATATTACTCCTCTTCCCACCACCACTATTGCCCTTCTACTTCTTTATGGGATCTTTTAGTCACCCCTCTAATTTCTCCCTCTCTTATTACTCCCTTCCCTACCACTCCCTTTATTATTCCTCTTCTACTTCTCTAGAGGGTGAGATAAGATTCCATACTGCAAGAAATCTGGCTGTTATTCCCTCTAAACCAATTCCAATGAGAGTAAGGTGTCATCACCCTTATCCTCCCCTCCATTGTAATAGTTTCCCCCACCACACCTCTTTATGTGGTATAATTTACCCATTTTACTTCTCTCTTCTCATTTCTCTTGGTGCAATCTTCCTTTTCACTCCTTGGTTTTCTTTGTATATCATCCTAAACAGATTACTACCACACCCTCTGTCTCTGAATACTTCTTCTAACTACTATGAAAATGATAACAATTTTTAAGAGTTAAATATATAATCTTTCCATATAGGAACATACACAATTCAACCTTATTGAGTCCCTTAAATTTTTTCTCTTTTTTATTTACCTTTTTATGCTTCTCTTGACCTTTTTATTTGGACATCAAATTTTTGTTTATGTCTTGTCTTTTATTCAGGAATGCTTGGAAATCTTCCATTTTATTAACCAACCATATTTTTCTCTGAAAGAATATAGTCAGTTTTGATGGATAGGTAATTCTTGGTTGTAAACCCAGTTCCCTTTCCTTCCAGAAAATCATATTGCAAGTCTTCCAATTCTTCAATGTAGAAGCTGACAATCCTGTTTAATCCTGACTGCGGCTCCATGATATTTGGAGTGTTTATTTTTGGCTGTTTTTAGTACTTCCTCCTTGGCCTGAGATCTCTTGAACTTGGCTATAACATTCCTGGGGGTTATCTTTTAAGGATTTAATGTAGGAGGTGATCAATGGATTTTTTAAGTGTCTATTTTACCCTCTTGTTCAAGAATATCATGGCAGTTTTCTTTAATAATTTCTTAAAATATGATATCTAGGCTTTTTATTGTGACTTTCAGGTAGTCCAATAATTATTAAATTGTTTTTTCCTGGATCTATTTTCCAGGTCAGTTTTTTAATGAGGTATTTCATATTTTCTTCTATTTTTTCATTTTTTTGTTTTAAAATTTTTCTTGATGTCTTCTATGTGCCAAGTACTAATTTTTAAAGAATGATTTTTTTCTCTGATCTTTTGATCCTCCTTTTCCATTTGGTCTATTTCACTTTTTCATAGAACTCTTTTCTTCATTGGATTTTTTTTACCTTTTCCCAGTAGGCCAATTCTTTTTTTAAAAGAACTCTTCTTCATTGGATTTTTGTACCTCTTTTTTTCAGTTGGCCAATTTTACTTTTTAAGCTGTTATTTTCTTTCTGCATTACTTTAATTTCTTTCCCCCATTTTCTTCTACCTCTCTTATTGGATTTTTGAATTTCTTTTTGAGTTCTTCTAGTGTCTGAGACTAACCCCCATTTTTCTTTGTAGTTTTGCATATGGTTGCTTGGATCTCATGTTCTTCTAATGAATCAGTGCCTTGCTCTTTGTCTCCACAGAAATTTTCTATGGTTAGATGTTTCTTTTGCTGTTTGCTCGTTTTCTCAGCTTTTTTTGCCTGCATGCTTGGAATTCTGAAAACTTCTGATTCTGTCTCCTCTGCTCATAGCTTGTAGGACTCAGCAAGGTGAACTACTTTTCCCTGGGGTTAGGAGCTTCAAACAGTAAAGGCTTGAAAGAGCCAAGAACTACTAACTCTGGGGACTCACTTTGGGCTGGTGCCAGGAGTTGGCACTTTAAGGGGTAGGTGTGTGGTGCTCTGCTGTTGGCATAGACAGGGCCCTGGGATCCCAAAGTTGACCTATTCCCAGGCTCATAACCTGGCATAGTAGGGGGGGATTGTTCAGCCCATACTCCTCTGTGCAGTTCTACTTCTGATTCCCCCTTATCCCATGAAAATTGACTCTCTCTGCCTACCTTTTAATTTTTTCCCAAAGGAGGTGTTAAAAGGCACTATGAGGGCCACTAGCTTAATGAATTGGGCCTGACTAAGTGGCCCTAGATCCTTAGTAGCAGGAGAATTAAAGGCTGAGTGCTGGATAGGGTTGCCTGTATGATCACCAAGATGTGCTGGTAACCATCAGGGCTTATGGGTGTTCAATTTAGCCAAGCCCTCGCCTCTTAACAGTGCCCAAGCCAAGTATCCAGTGAGGGGGCTGTAAGTATGTTCAGCAGCTCCTCCAGCTCTTCTTTTGATATTGAGATATGGATGCTGGATTAGCAGGTCTAAGGCCTACCCGCCCTTTTGCCACCCACTCCCAAGGTCCCCTTCCTCAAAACGGAGGTCCTGGGTGGCTCAGTCCATGGGTTTTTTTTTTGTTTTGTTTTGTTTTGTTTGTTTTGTTTTGTTTTTTTTTTTACATTTATTAATATTCATTTTTAACATGGTTACATGATTCATGCTCCTCCTTTCTCCTTCAACCCCCCCC